>NC_060895.1:4409098-4646598 GCF_014805685.1 Silurus meridionalis | reverse complement strand
GTGCTGGGCGTCAGGTGCAGATGCTGCTTTAAATAACAGGCATATGAGTGCTGCCAGCGTTGCATTAGAGGTTGTAAAGGTGGAAGGTCCACTTGTCAGTGCTCAGACCATATACTCACACTGCAACAAGTCGGTTTTGCAGGCCGTCGTCCCAGAAGGAAGCCTCTTCTGAAGCTGGCTCACAAGAAAATCTGCAACCTGTCCAAGAGCATGAATTACTGGAACCATGTCCTGAAGATAAACTTTTTTGGCTCAAATGGTGTCCAGCATGTGTGGTGACGACCTAGTGAGGAAAACCAAGAACATTTTCTCTCTATTATCAAGCATGTTGGTGGTAGCATTAGTGCTGCTGGTATTGGGGAGCTGCGGTTCATTAAAATTAACATGGATTCCAACATGTACTGTGACATTTTAAAGCAGAACATGATGCCCTGCCTTCAGAAACTGGGCTGAAGACATTTTTCCAACATAATGACCCCAAACACACAGCCAAGATGACAACTGCCTTGCTGAGGAAGCTGAAGGTGAAGGTAATAGAGTGGCCAAGTACAAGTGTCTCCAGATCTGAAACATATTTAGCACCAGTGGGGATCCTCAAGCGGAAGGTGGAGAAGCACCATGTATCTAACGTCCAGCAGCTCCGTGATTTCATTATGGAGGAGTGGAAGAGGATCCCAGCAACAACCTGTGCAGCTCTGATGAATTCCATGCCCAGGAGGATTAAGGCAGTGTTTAATAACAATGGTGCTCACACAAGATATTAACACTTGGACACAGTTTTGACATTTTCACTGAGGGTGTACTCACTTTTGTTGCCAGTTATGTAGACAATAATGGCTGTATTTTAAGTTATTTTCATTGGACAGTAAATCTGTACTGCTCTACAAACTGTAAATTGACTATGGTGTCTAGAATGTGAGGGGTGTACAAATCTTTGTGAGATACTTTATTTAAGTAGATAAATATGACTCTTAGTGCATGTTTGTTCAGCTTGTCCTGTAATTCCTGAGCACATTTTTAAAGTAAAATTAACACAAAAAAAGAACAAACAAAAAATATAGAGAGCAACTTAAATGCAATGCGAAACATATTACATATACTTTTGTAGAATGTATGTTTTAGTGCACAAAAAATAAAGTGATCGATAGATAGATAGATAGATAGATAGATAGATAGATAGATAGATAGATAGATAGATAGATAGATAGATAGATAGATAGATCTAGAAGAAAGAAAAAAAGAAAGAAAGAAAGAAAGAAAGAAAGAAAGAAAGAAAGAAAGAAAGAAAGAAAGATTTTATTACTCGAATGATGCAGACTGCCAGGCCTGCAAAATCATTCCCTCTGTACAATGGGTAAACTGTCTCAGAAAAGACGCCAACTCAGGCTCAGATTTGACACCATTAACTTTTCACAAGCTAGCATGAACTATTGATTGTGTAATTCAGCCCCCAAAGTCATGTTACATTAGCTGCTGGTCTTTCAGCTGCGCCACAGTCCCTCATGACTGCATTATCAGTGAACTGCTCTTTGCATTATGATCCACTGTGAGGGCATGATGGATTCACTGATGTCTATGCAGACCAGAATATCCAAGATAATGCATTTGGTGAAAGAGAGTGGCCAAGTTAAAAGCTTGACATCCTTGTGGCTAAGTGATTTGTCCTTTATTTCAGGGATTGGTGAGGCCTGGAATAGAGTGGTAGACGGGTATTTGGAGCTTTCGAGGTTAAATGGAAGAATGTTTGTTATAAAAATACTTCTGGATAAAAGTTTACTATTTACCGACTACTTGATAAAGTACAGCTGTTTGAGAGACAGATGACTTAGGATTAAATTACAATTTAGCAAAACAGAGCTATTTACAGTACTGCACAGTATAAATTATACAATATACACTCACCGGCCACTTTATTAGATACACCTTACTAGTACCAGGTTGGACCCCCTTTTGCCTTCAGAACTGCCTTAATCCTTCGTGGCATAGATTCAACAAGGTACTGGAAACATTCCTCAGAGATTTTGGTCCATATTGACATGATAGCATCACGCAGTTGCTGCAGATTTGTCGGCTGCACATCCATGACGCGAATCTCCCGTTCCACCACATCCCAAAGGTGCTCTATTGGATTGAGATCTGGTGACTGTGGAGGCCATTTGAGTACAGTGAACTCATTGTCATGTTCAAGAAACCAGTCTGAGATGATTCGCGCTTTATGACATGGCGCGTTATCCTGCTGGAAGTAGCCATCAGAAGATGGGTACACTGTGGTCATAAAGGGATGGACATGGTCAGCAACAATACTCAGGTAGGCTGTGGTGTTGACACGATGCTCAATTGGTACTAATGGGCCCAAAGTGTGCCAAGAAAATATCCCCCAAACCATTACACCATTACACCACCACCACCAACCATCCGAATGTCGCAGCAGAAATCGAGACTCAACAGACCCGGCAACGTCTTTCTTCTATTGCCCAATTTTGGTGAGCCTGTGTGAATTGTAGCCTCAGTTTCCTGTTCATAGCTGCCAGGAGTGGCACCCGGTGTGGTCTTCTGCTGCTGTAGCCCATCCGCCTCAAGGTTCGACGTGTTGTCCGTTCAGAGATGCTCTTCTGCATACCTCGGTTGTAACGAGTGGTTATTTGAGTTACTGTTGCCTTTCTATCAGCTCGAACCAGTCTGGCCATTCTCCTCTGACCTCTGGCATCAACAAGGCATTTGCGCCCACAGAACTGCCACTCACTCGATATTTTCTCTTTTCGGACCATTCTCTGTAAACCCTAGAGATGATTGTGTGTGAAAATCCCAGTAGATCAGCAGTTTCAGAAATACTCAGACCAGCCCTCTGGCACTAGTACCTAATAAAGTGGCCGGTGAGTGTATATGCATGTAGCAGCGAGCACGTGGACAAGCATCGGTTCGATAGTGGAGGGCAGAGCTGCTACATTAGCATCATTATCGCTAGGTCAAAAAGTTGAGATAATACATATAATATAAGTTTTCATATAATATGTTTTCCACAACAAATTTTCTAAGATATTCACAAATTTCTCCTCATCACCTCTATGTACAGAATCATCTAAGCGTTCCTATATTCAACTTTTCAGCCCTTTGTTCCAGGTTGTAGTTATTTCAACACAGGACAATCAGTATTTGCTATGTACACTTTTAACACCTCTGTTTAAAAGTAAACACACAGTTTTTTATATTATACTTCCCCGGGTGAATCAAACTAAAAATGTGCCCTCACTGACTGTCTGAAATGGAATAACCCAAACAATTTCTCTAAAAAAATTAGTTTATCCTCAGCTGTCCATGTTGAATATTTTTAATAACCAAAGCAATGCAAAAAAAAAGAGACTATATTTATGCTAAAATAATTGAATAATTGCAAAAAATAAATATTCTTGATGAAACCACATCAAACAAATGACCAAATACATTTAAAACTGCTCTCAGTTATTATAGATTAAAGCTGAAATAGCACACACACAGGCTCATACACAGCCTAAGAAATTAAAATAAAAATAGCGTCTCTTTAGTGTAGAGGGCATTTTGCAGGAACAGGTCTCCTTAGAGCACACATTATTCAAAATAGTTCTTCATTATGCCACCACAAAAGCCCCCTTCTCCCCAATCAGGCAACAAACAAGAGCTATTAGTATAAGCGTATACAGTATAAAAACAGGCCAAGCCATGCCAGTTGCCCAGGGTTTTTTTCTTTTTATTGACTATTAATAACTGGCTAATAAAATAAGAGTTTTATAATACAGCAGACCTGACAACACTGAAGAAGTAGAATGTGTAACCCCACCGCCTGAGTAAACAGTAAACAGTAAAAAAAAATAACAGTACAATTTCAATATTGTTCTTTCACAAATCTGATGTCTCTTGGAGAAAGCGTGGAACTTCACTGCTCATCAAGCCGTTTGAACACGTCCGAGTGCTGACCGGTCAATCATCCCAGATTCATTTGTCAATTTCCTGATTTTCGGAAAGTAGACAGCTGTGTTGTCACATTTCCGAGCGATCATTCCTTATTTCCTCCGATGTACTCCGATGGGAAACATGCGGAGCTCCTACGCAAAATGTTTAAAGGGTGAAAGGTCATAGTCATTGAAATACTAATTTTTGGTATCACCACCAGATCTCAATCTAAGTGACCATATGGGAGGTTTGGGATGTTTTAGGCAGTGCTCCTCACCAATCCCAACTGCAGCTAAATCTGATGAAAAAATGGTGTTTGTAACTCCAGTATCAATCCAGACACTTATTAAAAGCACACTGATGCTGTTGGCTTGTGGTGGCTCAACACCTTATTAAAGCAAATGAATAAAAGTTTTGCCTTAATTTCCTAAAAGGTATTTGTGGAAGTAGTAGTGTGGTCAAGCACATGGTGTGTAAAAGGAGGGTGGGAAAGTGTGTGGTAAAAATCATACACCTGTTTTCGACTACACCCCCACTT
Organism: Silurus meridionalis; assembly: GCF_014805685.1. Classification (NCBI taxonomy): domain Eukaryota; kingdom Metazoa; phylum Chordata; class Actinopteri; order Siluriformes; family Siluridae; genus Silurus; species Silurus meridionalis. The sequence continues at coordinate 4,642,133 of NC_060895.1, read as the reverse complement.
CCATACTATTTTGTACAATAAAATGAATCTTTGTATCTATGTATTACTTCATATACTGTTATTGTGATTTGACGTGAATTCCATGAGATTCTAAAAGCTACACACTTCTCGAGTCCATAGTCTTCAGTCACTAATGGACAATTTGAGTCAGTTTTAATCATAAGAGTGAAATTTATTTAATCTTTCATCTAAGAACAAATGTTCTTAAACCATGTACACTGGAACATGGCCATTATACATGACACAACCCAAATGAAAAGATACAACAGTTAGTGTTTGGGTTAGATGTGATGTTAGCATTCATCCTTTTTTTTCTATATTAATTTTCACGTTTGAAGGCAAACAAAATCCAGCCACACTGTCCTTGGTGGTTGAACTCATAAGCAGTTCCCAAGTGAGGCAGGTTGACATTAAAATGCTGCAGCTGGCCTTTGGCAGAGTGTGGTTTTATATTCGAAAGTATCTCTGTGTGATAAATTCTTTAGTTAGTGTGCAACTTCCCCACTTATAAATGGTGCTGTATTAACATACTGTTTGTTTTTACATTGAAACTTCATGAATCAAACACTCTTTATATGATTACACACCATAAAAAATACATGTACAAAACTATAAGATTTGAAATTGCTTATGTACAGCTATATACACTACTAAACAAAACACCAAATTAAAGTTACAGAACATTAGGGGGAAAAACATATACTCTCCAGGCACACCTGTTTGTTGCCATTTATTTGCAGTATATCTTGTGTCAGTTCTCATGTGGCAGGTGTGAAAAAAAAATGACGAGGAAGAGAAGTGGATCAGGTCAGCTGTGTGTCCTACAGCTCCTTCTGAAATTCTCAGATATCTGTGAGGATGGGAAAGGGGGGATACCTAAAGAAAAAGGACAAAGTCAGATCCCTGACAGTGTAACAGATTGTAAATGTGTGCAGAATGTTTACAGAAAAAACATATATTAATAGAGTAAAATTGCAGCACAGATGCACAGATGCAGGAAACACATAAATTTCATTTTAATGCCCTAAAAATAAATGTGTATATATATATATATATATATATATATATATATATATATATATATATATATATATATATATATATATATATACAGTGCCCTCCACAATTATTGGCACCCCTGTTTAAGATGTGGTCGTGGACTTCTAAAAATTCTCCTTTTTTTTAAAACAACATAGAACCCAAATGCAAAAAAAGAGAAAAATCCAACCTTTTATTTAAGTACATAACTTTGGTGGTAAAAAAAATCACACATTTAGAAAAAAAAAAAAAAAACTTGAAATCATGTGTCCCACAATTATTGGCACCTAACAATTCCTCTGAAAAATTTAATTGTTTTTTTTTTTTTTATATATTTTCTGTAGTTGCTAAGGTTGGTCAGGGTATCTAGGGACTTTTAATTAGTAATTCATGATTTCCTGTTTCCTGGGGTATAAATATGACGTGACACAGAGGCCTAATTCTCTTACCCATTTGTCAACATGGCAAAGACAAGAGAACACACCATTCAAGTAAGGCAGATGTGTGTCGACCTTCATAAGTCAGGCAATGGCTACAAGAAAATAGCCACTCGCCTTAACTTGCGGTATCTACAGTCAGAGGAATCATTAAGAAGTTTAAAACAACTGGAACAGTGACAAACAAGGCTGGAAGAGGTCCCAAGTTTATCTTGCCACAACGCACAGTGAGGAGGATGGTAAGAGAAGTAAAAATTTCCCAAGCTCACCGTCACAGAATTGCATCAAAGAGTGGCATCTTGGGGTCACAGAGTCTCCAAAACAACCATCAGACGCTCTCTACATGCCAACAAGCTGTTTGGGAGGCATGCAAGGAAAAAGCCTTTTCTCACTAACACTCACAAACGTAAACGCCTGGAGTTTGCTAAGCGGTACTGGGACTTCAACTGGGATCGTGTGCTTTGGTCAGATGAGACTAAGATTGAGCTTTTTGGCAACAAACACTCTAAGTGGGTCTGGCGTAAAACTAAAGATGAGTATGCCGAAAAGCACCTCATGCCCACCGTGAAGTATGGTGGAGGATCTGTGATGCTGTGGGCCTGTTTCTCTTCCAAAGGCCCTGGGAACCTTGTTAGGGTGCATGGCATTATGAACACTTTGAAGTACCAGGATATTTTAAATAAAAACCTGATGGCCTCTGCCAGAAAGCTGAAGATGGGTCGTCATTGGGTCTTTCAGCAGGATAATGATCCAAAACATGTGGCAAAATCTACACAAAAGTGGTTCAGCAGTCACAAACTCAAGGTCCTCCCATGGCCATCTCAGTCCCCAGACCTCAACCCAATCGAAAACCTGTGGGGCGAGCTAAAGAGAAGAGTGCATAAGAGAGGACCCAGGACACTGGATGATCTAGAAAGATTGTGCAAAGAAGAATGGTCAAAAATCCCTCTCTCTGTGTTCTCCAATCTTGTGAAATGTTATAGGAGGAGATTAAGTGCTGTCTTGTTGGCAAAAGGAGGTTGTACAAAGTATTAACATCAGGGGTGCCAATAATTGTGGCACACATGATTTCAAGTTTTTTTTTTCTAAATGTGTGATTTTTTACCACCAAAGTAATGTACTTAAATAAAGGTTGGATTTTCTCTTTTTGCATTTGGGTTCTATGTTGTTTTAAAAAAAAGGAGAATTTTTTGAAGTCCACGACCACATCTTAAACAGGGGTGCCAATAATTGTGGAGGGCACTGTATATATAGTGAGAAAAATAAGTATTAAAACACCCAGCTATTTTGCAAGTTCTCCCACTTAGAAATCATGGAGGGGTCTGAAATTGTCATCGTAGGTGCATGTCCACTGTGAGAGACATAATCTAAAAAAAAAATCCAGAAATCACAATATATAATTTTTAAACTATTTATTTGTATGATACAGCTGCAAATAAGTATTTGAACACCTGTCTATCAGCTAGAATTCTGACCTTCAAAGACCTGTTAGTCTGCCTTTAAAATGTCCACCTTCACTACATTTATTATCCTAAATTAGATGCACCTGTTTGAGGTCGTTAGCTGCATAAAGACACCTGTCCACCCCATACAATCAGTAAGAATCCAACTACTAACATGGCCAAGACCAAAGAGCTGTCCAAAGACACTAAAGACAAAATTGTACACCTCAACAAGGCTGGAAAGGGCTACGGGGAAATTGCCAAGCAGCTTGGTGAAAAAAGGTCCACTGTTGGAGCAATCATTAGAAAATGGAAGAAGCTAAACATGACTGTCAATCTTCCTGAGACTGGGGCTCCATGCAAGATCTCACCTCGTGGGGTCTCAATGATCCTAAGGAAGGTGAGAAATCAGCCCAGAACTACACGGGAGGAGCTGGTCAATGACCTGAAAAGAGCTGGGACCACCATTTCCAAGGTTACTGTTGGTAAGACGTCATGGGTGAAATCATGCATGGGACGGAAGGTTCCCCTGCTTAAACCAGCACATGTCCAGGCATGTCTTAAGTTTGCCAATGACCATTTGGATGATCCAGAGGAGTCATGGGAGAAAGTCATGTGGTCAGATGAGACCAAAATAGAACTTTTGGGTCATAATTCAACTAAACGTGTTTGGAGGAAGAAGAATGATGAGTACCATCCCAAGAACACCATTCCTACTGTCATGCATGGGGGTGGTAGCATCATGCTTTGGGGGTGTTTTTCTGCACATGGGACAGGGCGACTGCACTGTATTAAGGAGAGGATGACCGAGGCCATGTATTGCGAGATTTTGGGAAACAACCTCCTTCCCTCAGTTAGAGCATTGAAGATGGGTCGAGGCTGGGTCTTCCAACATGACAATGACCCGAAGCACACAGCCAGGATAACCAAGGAGTGGCTCTGTAAGAAGCATATCAAGGTTCTGGCGTGGCCTAGCCAGTCTCCAGACCTAAACCCAATAGAGAATCTTTGGAGGGAGCTCAAACTCCGTGTTTCTCAGTGACAGGCCAGAAACCTGACTGATCTAGAGAAGATCTGTGTGGAGGAGTGGGCCAAAATCCCTCCTGCAGTGTGTGCAAACCTGGTAAAAAACTACAGGAAACGTTTGACCTCTGTAATTGCAAACAAAGGCTACTGTACCAAATATTAACATTGACTTTCTCAGGTGTTCAAATACTTATTTGCAGCTGTATCATACAAATAAATAGTTAAAAAATCATACATTGTGATTTCTGAATTTTTTTTTTTTAGAATATGTCTCTCACAGTGGACATGCACCTACGATGACAATTTCAGACCCCTATATATATATACACACACACACACACACACACACACACACACACACACACACACATACATACATACATTTTCAATGTGCATCTCCATAACCGAGGTCTATGCGAATCACGCCTCAAAGCATAGCCATTATAACGATATGATACATTAAAGATACATACTGTGATACGATGCAATGTGATACAAATCTTGTGATTCGATTTACATTTAATTAAACACAATGTGATTCAAAGCAATGTGATGCAATGGAAAGATATGATGCTATGCAATTCAATACTGTACAAATAGTTCCCTTTTATTTTTTGGTACAGAGGGACAGAAAATCTTAAATTTATTTAAATGCCTTCTGACTTCTTACGCATGGCTCTTTCACAAACAGGACACAAACTGTAGTGGAAAAAAAAAAAAAAAAAAAAAATATATATATATATATATATATATATATATATATATATATATATATATATAAGATTAAATAAAACAAAGCATTATTTTCAAGTACTGTCTCCAGGAAGATACAGCTCTTCCTCTGCCATGTTAATCTCTATTCTATGTGACTCTCAGGACACGTCTCAGTCTCTTTAGTGTTGTGATATGACATATTTACGTAGCAGCAGTGGTGCTGAGAACGTGCTTGAAAAACTGTTTAACGAGAATAAATCAATCTACATATTAAATATTTGTCACAAATGATTATAATTAATAATCAATATATATAACAATGCATAATGACAACTTGCATCCGAAGGACACTTTTTTATACTGATGCATCACATCGTTAACTTTAATGGCGATGCAAATCTGTGATTTTTACCATCCCTATTATGGTTGTAACAGTACACGTATTTGTACCGTAATTTTTCTGTACAGGGATTTTGGTTCAGTACACGTGTACCAAATGTATTCGCTTTTATATATGGCACACAATTAAAATCTGAGTTTTCTCAGGAACATATTAAGACCGCAAGTTTGTTTAGTCTCTGCCTCGCACTTTTAACGGAATTTTTTTATTTATAATTGTTAAACTTGAAAACATACACACAAAGCCAGAGGTATAAAAATAACTAGAGTTGACACTGTGGCTACTCACTCTGTACTGGAAATGCGATTTGTTTTGGCATACATGAAAACGCGAAAGAATCCATAACGCTAGCGTTAGCCGCTAACTAGGAAATGGCATGCATAAAAACGCAAAAGAATCCATAGTGCTAGCATTAGCCGCTAACCAGGAAATGGCTAGCGGCTTTAGCTAGTGCGATGGATTCTCTATTAGAAAATTAAATATTAAATGTAAAACACACATGCATTTACATACACATTACATACACTGTATTACCCATATGGTGTCTGACAAATATAAAGTTTTTGTTATTAAATCTTCCCATTAATTAAATTATTTCCCATAAAGTTTTTTGTGCTAATTTAATTTATCACTTAATTTAGTCAATATAATAAAAGGGTATTTAATAATTTTTGTTTTATTAAAAAAAAAATATATTATTAATTTTTATATAATATTTAGCCAAGCAAGCATTTTATTTAAAAATGTAAACTGTTCAAATGTTGATAATCACAAATGTTAATCATAATAAACCATGTTAATAAAATACGCAGTTTTATGTTTTGCATTTCTTTCCCCTAACCATACCGAAATTAAACCGAACCGTGACTTAAATCTAATCTAATCTGATTCTAAAAGCATACTATTTACTCATTATATGAGGAAGTAGTCAGTGGGCATAGGAAGCTAAAATTTCACCAGACATCCACTGTCAGAGCAATGAGAATTTTTTTTTAACTCTAATAACATCAAAGAGTCTTGATCAAGGTGTCTGGAATTTTACATAGCACTTACAGCAGTTACATCCAGGTCTGTAGACTTTATTATTACTAAATCTTCATCTGAGTTCTTCATGTATAAAAGATTCAACTCAAATTTGACTAAGATCCATGGATCCACACTTTCCATGCTTTGCATCCAACTTTGCCTTTAAATGTTAAATTTAAACTCTAATACTCAATTGCGTGCCATATCTATAATTGCTCACAAAGGTACTGAGCTGCAATGCTCATGAAATTTTTACCCATAAAGCAGATGTGTTCAGTCCAGATGGCATCATGTTGTGGTGAAAGCATTTGCTATGATTTAATATAAATTCCCTGTTCCAATCAGATCAGGACTGTTACTTTCTCTTCTTAACCAACCAGTCAAAATACTGATGAAAAGATATACACTATATGGCTAAAAGATGTCTTGACCCCTGACCATGATGCCCATATGTAATGGCATGGCATTATTATGGAGTGGTGCTTTTATAACAACCTCCACTCTTCCGGCTGAAGACTTTCCAGAAGATTTTGAAGCACGGCTGTGGAGAGTTGTGCCCACTCAGCCAAGTACTTTAAGGCACTGTAATCAGGTGAGAAGGCCTGGTGTGGAGTCAGTGTTCCGATTAATCCCAAATAAGTACAAAGTGGTTAAGTTTGGGGTTCTGCAAAGATTGCTTGTGTACTTTTAATCCACGCATGGCAAACCATTTCTATATGGGCTTTTATTTATTTTTTATGGGCACTGTCATGGTGGGACGGACTTTGTGTGTTTATTGGCACAAGAAAAATCATTATTTGACAGCATAAAATCAAGCAGATATGGAACCAGGACTACAGGTGAGGTGCACATCAACTGTCAGAAAGTGGAAACAATGTGATCCTTGAAGTTACAAAGCAAGTAAAAAAAATGAAGGACCATAGGCTGCATGAACATGCATTTTCAATTCAATTTGTTTCAATTTAGTTCAATTCAATTAAATGTTTTTGGTAAAGTGCTTTCAACAAGCTTTACAGAGATAAAGCAATTATAAAGTTGTATAAAAGAATGTATAATTAAGTGCCTGTAAGTCTGTTCCTTATAACTGTTTATTCCTCATGAGCGTAACCAAGCCATTAGAGTTGCACACTCCAGTGCACTCTTATTGCCGTTCCCAAGCCCGGATAAATGGGGAGGGTTGCCAAATCAAATATGTGGATCATGAATCAGAACTTCATACCGGATCGGTTGAGGCCCGGGTTACCAACGACCGCCACAGGTATCGTTAGCCAACAGGGTACTGGTAGAAATTGGCCTTCTGTTGGCCAAAGGAGGAGAAAAAAAGAGGAAAGACGTCTGCAGAGATGGCAGGGAACGGATAAGTGTAGGAGAGTGGAGGTTCGGGTTGGTACTTTAAATAATGCTACTGTGACTGGTAAAGTATGACTTTATGACACCAGTATGACTGGTGTGTTGTGTGTTCAGGAGACCAAGTGCAAAGGGAGTAAGGCCAGGAATATTGGAGGTGGGTTTAAACTGTTCTATTATGTTGTGGATGGCACAAAGAAATTGTGATTCTAAAGAAATAGTACAGTAAGAGTGTGGTGGAGGTGAAGAGAGTTTCTGATAGGGTGATGAACGTGAAGCTAGAAGTTGAAGGGGCGATAATAAATGTCATCAGTGCTTATGCTCCACAAGTGGGTTGTGAGATGGAGGAGAAGAAAAAACTCTGAAGTGAGTTAGATGATGTGGTAGAAGGTGTACCTTGGAATAAAAGATTGGTGATTGGGGCAGACTTCAATGGGCATTTAGGTGAAGGGAACATAGAGGATGAGGAGGTGACTGAGGAGGAGATTGAGCTTTTAGGAGAGGAATATGGAGGGGCAGATGGTGCTAGATTTTACTAAAAGGATGGAAATGGCAGTGGTGAACACTTATTTTTAGAAGAAGGAGGATCATAGAGTGACGTATAAGAGTGGAAGAAGGTGCACACAGGTGGACTATGTTCCATGCAGGAGATGCAACCTGAAGGTGATTGGAGACTGTAAGGTGTTGGCAGGGGACAGTGTAGCTAGACAGCATCGGATAGTGGTCTGTAAGATGGTTTTGGAGGTGAAGAAGAAGAACAGGAGAGTGAGGACTGAAAGAAGAATAAGATGGTGGAAACTGAAGGAGGAAGAGTGTAGTGTGAGGTTCAGGGAAGAGGTCAGACAGGGGCTCAGTGGTGGTAAAGAGGTGCTGGATGATTGGGCAACTACTGCAGGAGTGATGAGGGAGACAGCTAGAAAGGTACTTGGTGTGACATCTGGAATTAGAAAGAAAGAAAAAAATACATGGTGGTGGAATGAGGAAGTGCAGGAGAGCATAAGGAGAAAGAGGTTGGCAAAACAGAATTTTGATCGACAGAGTGAGAAGAAAAGAAGGCAGGAGTACAAGGATATGTGGCAGCAGGTGAAGAGGGATGTGGCGAAAGCCAAGGAAAAGGCATATGAGGAGCTGTATGAGAGGTTGGACACTAAGGAGGGAGAAAAGGATTTGAACCGATTGGCCAGGCAGAGGGACCGATCTGGGAAGGATGTGCTGCAAGTTAGAGCAACAAAGGATGGAAATGGAAATGGTTTACTAGTGAGGAGGGTGTGTTGAGAAGATGGAGGGAGTATTTTGAGCAGCTGATAAACGAGGAAAATGAGAGAGAGAGAGAGAGAAGGTTGGATCGTGTGGAGATGGTGAAGCAGGAGGTGGATAGGATTAGTAAGGAGGAAGCAAGAGCAGCGATTAAGAGGATGAAGAGTGGAAAGTTGGTTGGACCAGATGACATACTGGTAAAAGCATGGAGATCTTAAGGAGAGATGGCAGTGGAGGTTTTAACAAGATTGTTTAACAGGATTTTGGAAGGTAAGAAGATGCCTGAGGAATGGAGAAGGAGTGTGCTGGGACCGATCTTTAAGAATAAGGGAGATGTGCAGACCTGCAGTAATTACAAAGTAATTAAGTTGATCAGTAACACCATGAAGTTATGGGAAAGAGTAGTGGAAGCCAGGCTGAGAGAAGAGGTGACCATCTGTGAGCAACAGAATGGTTTTATGCCGAGGAAGATCACCAGAAATGCATTATTTGCTTTGAGAATGTTGATGAAGAAGTATAGAGTTTGTGGTTTTAAAGAAAGCGTACAACAAGGTGCTGAGAGAGGAATTGTGTTACTGTATGAGAAAGTCAGGTGTGTCAGAGAAGTATGTGAGGGTGGTGCAGGACATGTATGAGGGCAGTGTGACAGGGTTAAAGTGTGCAGTAGAAACGACAGACTGGTTTAAGGTGGAGGTTGGACTGCATCAAGGATAGGCTCAGAGCCCTTTCCTGTTTGCAGTGGTGATGGACAGGTTGATGGACAAGGTCAGACAGGAGTCTCCACGGACTGTGATGTTTGCGGATGATATTGTTTTATTGTGGTGAGAGTAGGGAGCAGGTTGAGAAGAGCCTGAAAAGGTGAAGGTATGCACTGGAGAGAAGGGGAATGAAAGTCATTAGGAGTAAGACAGAGTACATGTGTGTTACTCCTAATGACTTTCAGTCCCTTTCTCTCCAGCGCATACCTCCACGGGTTGTAGTGTAGAGGTTTGGAGTTGTCTTAATTGGGTTTCTTGCTTTAGTAAAATGGTATTTACCCTCCATATGCGAAATGCCCCTCTTTCTGTAACGCCACGTGTTGTTATATTGCGTTTTTTTGTATAGTATTGATGGTTTCTATAATCGCGACGTGATAGTGGTGGTATTAAGAGGTGGGTTAAGTCGGGTAAGTCCTCACTGAAGGTCCAGGTACCAAATGCATGGCTCGCCACTGCTGAGAACAGAGACATAATCTTTTCTTTGCTTATGTTTTATATGGTGGATGTTCAGCCTGGACACTTTCTTATGTAACAAAATTTTTTAATAGTTTTGTATTAATATAATAATTAGGGCTGTCAAAATTTAAACACTAATTCCTTTTTAACAGCACTACATTTTATTAATGCGCTATCAATGCAGCGCGCATTTCTGTTGGACCATTTTTATAAAAAAATATAAATACATAAATAAATAACTAAATATAAAAGAGGCGAAATTAAAACATTTATTCACGACGTCCTTTCTTTCTCAGATATAAAATAAATAAATAAACTCCACTGAAAAATATTTTTAATCAGTAAACATTTGTTTTATTGATGCGCCAAGTCTCAAATCAAACACCAAAATCCACCATGATTTACACAATTAACCCTCTGGGGGGCGAAGAAATGCGCCGGGGCATTTTGTGTTTTTTTTTCACATAATGCCAAAACTTATATTATCATTCGAATCTTTAAAGGATCTACTTTTATTTGTATACAATCATAACAACAAAAACACTGTGCTTTTGTAAAGTAAAGTAAACAGACCGGGGACGCTCTCTGCCGTCTCCGTCATCTCCCTTCACAAACACATAAATAAAACAACCTGAATCTCAGTGAATATTTGCCTCACAGACATAATAATTAGATGTATAGAAAGCTTGAAATGCCTTTTACATAAACCAGGTTACATCTAATACAAATATTCTCTGATTATGTAATCCGTGTGAAAGTTAGAAGAGGTACAGTTTCTCCGGTATCACCTCATTAACTGTCCGTGTGGAAACATAGGAAAGGTTCCGTTTGGTGTCCTGATGATTTACGTCATTTTAAACACCATAAATAGTTTCAAACAAAATAATTTTTTGTCATCATGCTCTATGTTGGGTTTGGTTTTACTAATAATTAACATGTTGCTTAGATCAAAAACATGCAGTATTAATATATGGCACATTTTTGACAGATAGAAATGTGCGATTAGGTTGCGATTAAATATTTTAATCGATTGACAGCCGTAATATTTACAGTTACCAGCTAGACACTAAAACAGGTAGTAGAAATGGCTACTTTTTTACTTAAGTACATGTCAGAGCCCAAACTTCTTTACTTTAGCTTGAGTAAAATAGTGTAGTCACTACTTCAACTTTTACCAGAGTATTTTAAAACATGAGTATCTGTACTTCCACTTAAGTAAAGGATGTGTGTACTTTTGCCACCTCTGTTTATCTCTGTCTGTTGTTAAAAGCACTACTCAAATAAACAAAGCAGTGATTTTGACTATAGCATGATTATTGATGACGCATGGTCCCCTCTGAGTACTGCTGATGCCCACAGTCTCTAGTGTTCACTCAGACGAAAGAACATCCAGTAAACAGAGGTTTAGTGAACAGAAATGTCTTATATAGAGGTCAGTGAAGACTGGCCAGACTGGATCAAGATGACAGAAAGGCTACAGTAAGTCAAAATACCATTCTTTACAATTGTGGGGTGAAGAAAAAGCATCTCAGAATGCACAACATGTCAATCGTTAAGGCAGGCGAGCTACAAGAGCAGAAGACCATGCTGAGTTAAGCTTTTGTCAGCCAAGACTGCAGTAGGCACACACTCACTTGACAACCGAAGACTAAAAAAACCTGGCCTGGTCTGATTAATCTTGATTTCTGCTGAGGCCCACAGATTGTAGGGTCAGAATTTTGCACCATTAGCATGACAGGAGCTGGTGTAATGGTGTAGGGAAGGTTTTCTTGGTACACTTTGGGCCCCATTAATAATCAATCATCGCTTGAATGTCACAGCACATTTGAGTATTGTTCCTGACCATGTGTATGCCTTCATGGCACCAATTTACTAATTTTCTAATGACGACTTTCAGCAATATAATGCACCCTGTTACAAAGCTGAATGATTTCCAACTGATTTCATGAATGGAACAGTGAGTTTAATTATTTCAGTAGTCCTCCCAGAATCCGTATCTGGTCAAATAGGAGATGTGCAATCATGGTAACATGGACCCAAGTCCCAAAGGCATATTTCCAACTTGTTGTGAAACGCATGCCATGAGGAATTGAGGATGCTTTGAAAAGCAAGAAGAGACCCTTCCCAGTATTAGTGTAGTGTTCCTAATGAAGTGCTCGGTGAGTGTATATTGACTCAGGCTTAGTTTTAATGACTTGAGATTGGATTGGGACTTCACTTGTTTGTGTTGTTTAGTAATTCTGCACATGGACCCTCATCTGTTCTCTAAGTATCCCAAGTTACAGCTTTGTTTTAATTACAATGTCCTATATTAGAGCTGACTTTGATACACAGATTTTTACCCTGTTTAAAGCAGTGTCCATATTGGTAATTATAAATGATTTATTACTAGTTCTCAAAATTTTTTATGGAAAATCAAAAAACGTATATACAATTAATAAGTGTTCAGGTTGTGTGCTAAATCTTAATTTTCAGTACTAGTTATACCACGTCTGCTCAGTATAGAGTTTTAGTGCAGGATGACATTGAATAACAACCTACAGAGCTTGCTAGTTAGCATCTTAGCAGTATAAAATAATCCAAATATATTTAGTAAAATCAATCCGTGCTATTATCTATGAGGAACGATTGAGAATTAAACAGGAGACCAACTGATAAAACAGAACAAACAGACATACACTTGTGACATAAAGTGCTTGTTTGTCCTCAGACCCAATAGCTTTAAATAGTGCAGCTCGAACCGTTTCTACTTCCCTGCACATGCCTGAAGATATATTTCTCAGCAAACAAATTTCACATCATTTGTGTGCATTATAGCATAGCATTTTGATGTCAGGCGAAAGACTGCCTTTACTGCCCATAAGCGTGTTATTCCTGTCAGCACAATGAGGCACAGAAAAGTGTGACTAGCTGCTAGTTTTGAATTCTCTAAGAAGGCAATAGTATCTGTAAAATGAGAAGGATAATGTTACTGCTATTCAAGCTGTCATACAGGCACAGTGTGAGTACTCTTACAATAAAATATATGATATACAGTATACAGAACATTTTAAATCACAGATATTTGCAAACCAAGGAAGACAGAAGTAGAAGTGGTAATGGTGTGAGTTTGTTAGGCATTAACAATAATATATAAATAAAATACCTTTATGACAGACCAATAGAAAGGTTACAAATGTCCTAGCAGCATGCTACTAATTGAAGGAAATTATTTTATCTCATGAAACCGGATCTAACCGGTTTGTTTTTCTCTGCCTGCAGGAAACCTGCAATTATTCACAACCTTACATACAGTGCATTCAGAAAGAATTCAGACACTCTTTCTCTTTTTTAATATTTTAGGTTTCAGCCTGATACCTAAATGGTTACAATAATTTTTTTCTCATTAACCTACACTCAGTACCCCATAATGACAAAGTAAAAACATCTAGAAATCTAGAAATGTCTGTCAATTTATTAAAAAGAAAACCCTGAAATTTTACATGAACAAAAGTATTCAAAACCTTTGCAAAAACACTTTAAAATTATCCTCCCAAATCCCTTTATCAATACTGAGATGTTTCTACTGTACACCTGGACTGGAGTCCACCTTTGGAAAAGTTTATTGATTTGACATGTTTTGGAAAGGCACACATCTCTCTATTGAAGGAGCAGAATCCAAGCCATGAAGTCAAAGGAACTGCCTGCAGAGCTCAGAGAAATTGTTTAAAGACACAAATCTGGGGAAGGCTACAAAAAATTGCTACTGTACTGAAGATTCCCAAAAGCGAAGGTTCCTTTATAATTCTCAAATGGAAGAAGTGTGGCACAACCAGAACCCTTCCAAGAGCTGGTCACCGGGCCAAACTGAGCAATTCGGGAAGATGGGTTTAGTAAGAGGGATGACTTATGAGCTCTGGAGATCCTGTGTGGAGATGCGACAAAGTTCCAGAAGGACAAACATCCACTAATCTGGGTTTTATGGCAGAGTGGCTAAATGGAAGCTTCTCTTCAGTGCAAAACTTCCAGCTGAAGGTCTCTTCAGTCTGTAAGGAATAAGATTCTCTGGTCTGATAATTGATCCAAGATTGAACTGTTTGGCTGTTTAATTCTAAAGTTTATGTCTGGATAAAATGATTGTACTGTATGCCAGAGATCAAGCTTGCTTTTAGATGGAAAAATGTGTGATTCTGGCTGGTTAATGGCAGTGATTGACGAATAACGCAAATCATTTACTTGGGTTAAAGTAGAGATTCACTAAGTAAAATATTACTCCAGTAAAAATTTAAGTGCTGCCTGACTGATTTCGCTAAATGTAGTTGAGTAAAAAATATATTTGACTGAAATGTAGTCAAGTCAAAATCTTCCCAAATGGAAATGCCTCAATAAAGTACAGCTACTTAATCTACTTAAGTACAGTAACAAATTACATTTACTTTCTTACTGTCCACCACCAGTTAATAGGTTTCTTAGCATAGCAGCTGGAAGCCAAAAAAATGTGATATAACAAAACAGGATAAAACTTCACCCCAAAACCTCTGAAATGTAAATGTAGTACCAGGAACCCCCTTAAAATGGGCTCATCTCACTAGCATGTGAGACTAGCGATATTTTTTTATTCTCACCATTTTTTAATGACATTTAAAATTTACATACATTTAACCCAAAAACATTTATGAGAAAAAAAATGAAGATAGAAAACGAAGCAGAACTGTGATCTGAAAGCAAAACAATGATGGATAATGACTGCTGTAAAGCTAGCTGCTCATTTTCAGAATATGAACAGTAGCTTCAGAAGTTTATTTCCTTTCATTGCCTTAATAGATTGATCTTTTAGAGAATTTACAGACCATAAAAGCCAAACTTTTACCAAAAGTGTTGTAGCTTATAGGATTTAGTTATGGTTGATCTAATAGGAAGGCTGATCTTGCACTAGTGTGGATTTAGCATGGAGATTATAATTTTAACAGGTTTTGACAGTTACCTTGATACTTTCTAAAGGCTCCTGGGTCATATAATAGCAATAAAGAGCAAAAAATATGAGGAGAGCTTCATGTATTTCCCAGCCTGAGGAATGCACAGTCCCTAGAATTGCTTCTGATGATGTAACATCTATTAAGTCATGTAACTTCTATCAAGCAGTTACACTGAAAGAGTGCAAAAATAATAATAAAAATAAAACCCCAAAGCATTCTCACACACACACATCTCTAATTCGATTACAAACTCATATAATGTGAAATTGTCATGAAGAATTTAAACACTACACTCACAACGCTTCTCTGGTTTCCCCCATGTGTTTTTTTGTGCTTCTAGTCATGTAGTAGGAATCCTGCTTTCTATTTACCGTACAGCTACATTTACATTTATGGCATTTGGTAGCCGCCCTTATTTAGAACGATTTATATCCATCTTATTCATACAACTGAGCAACTATGGGGTAAGGGGCCTCGCTCAAGAGCCCAGAAGTGTCTGTCTGGGATTTGAACTCATGACCTTCAGATCCAAAGTCCAGTGCCTTGACCACTAAGCTACCCACTTACAGAGTGATTTGGGGCCACATCTACGTCAGGTTAAATATTTAGACCATAAAACGTGCAAATGCAGTAATTATTTAACCTTTTTCCATTTATCAGCTGTCCAGGTTGACACGAGTGGAACCTGATGAGGTTTTCTGCTGTTGTAGCCCTCGAGATTTGTGCTTTCTCAAATACTTTCCTGCTCTAAGGATTGCACAAAATGAGTTATTATATGCTTTCCTGTCTTCTTCTGTGACCTCGCTCATCAACAAGCGTCTGGCATATAAATTCTGCTCAGTAAAAGCTTTTTGTTTTTTCACACTCTTTTAAGGCTGTTGTACATGAAAATCCAAGATCAATAGCTTTGGAAATATTTACCAACTCTCACACCAACAGCCATGCCAATGTGACCAAAATCACGTTATTGCCATTTCATTTGATGAACATTACCTGAAGCTCTTGACCCAAATCGGTGTGACTTCCTTGCTTGCATAATTGCATGTGCAATACCAACCTTGGTCTGGATCACATCTCAGTTCTGTGCCACACACACACACTGTGACCTTTTCCTATTACTTAATGAAGCTTTTAAGACCATAAAATAATAGGATGACTCAGGAAAACCTGACACCTTCAGTAAGCCTGACTGAGGAAGACAGGGGGCTACAATCTTATCCACTCTTCTTCATGCTTATACAACAGGCTTTCATTCCAAACCAAGCAGGAACTGCATCTAATTTCACTTTTTTAATAAGTCCATCGGAGACTCTAATCAACTGGAGTGAACGCATGCAGGCACACTGGCCTTTAAGGATTAAAGGCGACTACCACTGCCTTACGATATAAATTAGTTTTCCTGTAGTTACCTAATGATTCTTGAATCTGAGCTCTATATTCTTATTGTATATTAATATTAGTGTTAATATGCGTTAATAATGATTTAACGCAAAAATAAATTTAAGAGCACTAATTTTATTGCGCTGCGCTCATTTCTGTTTGACCGATTCTATTAAAAATATAAATAAATAGATCAGGCGAAATTAAAACGCAACACACATTTCAATGCAACACACATTTATTCGCAACATTGTCTTCATGCTCTATGATGAGTCTGGTTTCACTAATAATAAACATACATTTGCATAAAGCATCCATATTTGTCCATGCCTATGATGATTAGGGCATTACAAAATTGTGAAGTATTAATTTAAGGGTCATTTAGAACAAATATGTGATTAAGTTGTGATTAATCGGGAGTTAACTCATGACAATCGTCCGAATTAATCGCTATTACGTATTTTAATCGATTGACAGCCCTAATTATAATATAATATAATATAATTCACTGTATCATTTTTGTTGAACGTTTAATTTCTATAATAAATATTGAATGAAGCATAATTCAAACGACATGCATGGGCGATTGAATAATAAACTGAGAAACTGAGAGATTTGTTGATGTTACAAAAAAAAATAGGATCAAAAATTAGGTACACGCTGAATATTCGAATCTCTCCTCTTTTAAATAGCTGCAAGAGCCAGTGCAGCTGAAGCGAGTGTTAAGCCGGCTTATCTGTATGTCATCAGCATGAAGCACTAATTAGCTATGCAATGATCTTTTAATTGGCCAATGAATTAAGCCTGACGAGTTAAAGTGACTTTTCTAATGAACTAAGAGGGTAAATACTCTAATTACCTTTACACTGGACTATTAGCACAAATGTAAGTACCAGCAGAGATAAACCTAAAAGAAAGCCAGCGGCACATGACATTCAAAAATTCATCTCGGAGCTTCTGAAGTCAAACTGTGCCGTGTTTGTTTTTTTTGTTTATTCGTTTTCATTATGTTTTATTTAGACGCATCCGAATAGATTTATTAAAATAAAGACCTCATGTGCACATACATCACTGTATATTATGCATGAAGTATACAGTAAATAATTAACATGGAATATCCCTGTAATTATTAACCAACAAGGAAAACAAAACGCCTGATACATCATTGCTTTTCTCTGTGAAACGTCTAATCCCTCAGTGTCATGTGAAATCGGTGCCCAGAGCCTGATTCTAGCTTGTCAGGAGAGGGGATTTTACTCTGCAAAATTGCTTTCGAATAGAAGAATGACTTCAGAAGTGTGGATTGATTGCACAATTCCATATGTCGCATTTGTGCACGCAGGTTTGCAAAATGGTAGGCACTAGATTCATCAAGTGGTGTGTTTTTTTTATATTATTTAGTTCTGCTACCAAAATGAAGTGGAAACTAGCAGTGCTTTTTTATGCATGACTTGCCATTGTTAAGAATACCTGACATATTTCATATATATTTTTTTAGCATTAAAGGCTGGCATGAGATTTGTGTCCCCGCCCCCTTTTTTCTCAGCGCTCTCAGTGCAAGCACTTACACAACACGCATAAGCAAATTACAGTGCTCCAGGCCTAAGAAAGGCTGGTTTAATATATCAATAAGGCATTCTGTTTCTTTCGCTGGCCATAACATCGTTTTCCCTGCCATCATGAAACTCGAAACAGGAAGTAACATAACAAGATTAAACCAATTCTCGAACTCAGTAAGCAGCGATGAGGGTAAACGGCTCCCACACCTGATTCCCACAACACGGTTAGATTGAAGCGAGCTCCATACACACTGTTTTTATCTAGAACATGGATCTTTTCTCTGGACTACCACTGGGCTTGCAAAAGGTTTTTACACTTTAAGAAAATAAATAAATAAATAAATAATAGTAAACTCTCTAGGTAAAAGTTTTCCAGGCCAGAACATATTGCAAGTGTGAAAATCGCCTCGGAGCTGAAGTTTCAATTCAATTTATTTCAAGACCACATTTAAAAACAGCCAAAGATAACTTTACAGCTGAGAGCATATAGACTACATAAACAAAATACTGGCACCTGACCTTTTTAGCCATATGTTCAGTCGTCTTTCCTTTTGTCCATATAAAGTAAGCGGTCTGTTTTTCAGAATTTTGTTACCCGAGGACAATATAAAATTGGAATTTATTTGAAAGTTATTTGGAAACAAAACTTGAAGAACTGTAGAAACATTGCTACCACGACATTTCTACTGGAATTGATCGTCTTTATACTAGCTCTGAAGTCAACAAAAAACTAAAATCAGAAAGCCAAATTTTTAGTCAAAATAGCATTTACATTTGTAGGATGGTAAATTTTTTTTTTAAATGTACACGATCGCTATATGTATGGATGGTTTGCTAAAAGTATATGATATACTAGCAAAACGAAGAAGGTTGCACTCACCATAGTTCAGACCATTCAGGTAGTGATGAATGATGTAACTGGTAGCAAAAACAAGACCATCCAGGCCACAGTGAGGTTAAAAGGCAGATTAGTCCACAAGCCAGAGACAGACAACAGCCATGTTCTCAGTTTTCTGTGTTCTTGCAAGAGTGAATCCTTTGTGTCAGGAAATATTACATGGTGTAATTTTTTGAATAGTCCTGGAGATAAAACAATGGCACTTTTTTTTAAAGAAATGGTTCCCTCATAAATTTTTCCCTGATTTCAGGTCACCTAGAGAGATCTGGATAAAGATAAGGAAAGAGGACAACAGGGCCAAATGTAAGTAACACAGCATAACACCACCAACAACACCACCAATAATAGCATATTAACAAGAAGCATATCTAGAAGCATATACAGTCATGTGAAAATGGAAGTAGACCCTATTTGAATGCTATGGGTTTTTCAAGACGTAATAATGATCATCTGGTCCTGGAACATCCGGAACATCAGCAATGATCTTAGAGAATGATTGGGAAGGGTTATAAGGCCGTTTTTATAGTCCATCATTCTATAGTAAGGAACAATATTTGCAGGTGGAAAATATTCAAGACATCCAATTTTCCCAGAACTGAATGTGCCAGCAAATCTACCCAAAGGACAAACTGTGCAAAGCTCAGAGAATTAAACAAAAAACCAAGAGTTACATCATAACCTTCACAGGCCTTAGTTTGCATGTTAAAAATAAAAGTTGAGGAAAGTACAATTAGAAAGGACCAAACAAGTGTGCTTTGTTTTTTAATGGTTGCCTTTTCTCTCTAAAACAAACATGGCAGGACAGCGTATGGTTGCAAATTTGAAAATTGGATCAAACCTAAATAAAGTAATAAAGCCAAAACGGAAAAGCTATGCGGTTATAAGGCTATTTCCAAACTATTTCAAGTGACATCATTGTACAGTACAGAACATTATTAACACATGGTAATTTTGCCAATCTTTCCAGGAGAGAAAGCAATTTAACTCCAAGGACAGACCGTGCAATGCTCCGAGAAATTGCAAAAAGAGTTACTACTCAGACGCTAGAGCCCTCAGTTATCATGTTTAATGTGGAAATTTGTCAGAGTACAATTTAAAAAACACTGAACAAATATGTGTTTTTTGTAAGGGATGCCAGGTTCTCTGCATCCTAACAAACAATAAGACTTCTGGAACAATGTTCTTTGGACAGATAAAACCTGTGTAGAGATAGTTGTCTATAATGCACAATGCCACTTTATTGAAAACCTAACACAGAACTATATATAACCACAACCTCCTCGTACCGACTGTCAAGCATTGTGGTGGAGGTTTGATGGTATCGACTTGCTTTGCAGCCACAGGATGTGGGCACCTTGCACATATTGAGTCGTCTATAAACTTCTCTTTCTAACAACGTATTCTAAAGTCAGATATGAGGCCATCTGTGTGACAGCAGGCTGAAATTGGGTTGTGCAACAGGACAGTGACCCCAAGCACCAACGAATCTGCAATGGAATGGCTGAAAAGCAACAGAATCAAGATTTTGAATGACCCAGTCACCGAAGTCCAGACTTCAACCCAAATGAAATGCTGTGGCAGGACCTTAAGAAAGCTATGTATAAACAAATGTCTGCAAACCTCAATAGAATAAAGCAACATTTTAAAGAAGAGTGAGCAAAATTCCCACACAACAATCTACTGTTAGAGACTAAAAACAGGATTACTTCAAGTTATTGCTGCTAAAGGTGGTTCTAGAAGCAACTGAATCATAAGGTGTATTTAGGTTTTTTACACATGGCTTCTCCAGTTTGGCTTGATTTTTGTACAAAAAATAATGACATACTGTAACATGCTTTGGTCTGGAGTTCATCTAAGGTTGTATTTATCAAATTCAAAAACCTAATAAGGACCAGATGATTTTTATTATGTCCTGATGCATAAAACCTTAAAAAGAGGATGTACTATAGTTTTTTTTTAGTGTAAATATAAATATAACATACACATTACACTATTTAGAAAGATATACTAGAATAGAAATACTATCTGGAATTTAAGAAAAAAATCATCTCCAACCCCATAACATCAATCAATCAATCAATTAATCTTTATTTACATAGCAGCTAACATCTACCAGGTAGAACAATGTGCAAAATAGTAATACAATTTTAAAGTTAAAAGAGTAGTTAAAAAAGGAATAAATGTAGTAAAATATACAATATCATAAAAAAAGAAGTAAATTGTAAGAACTTAAAACAGAAGAGAAATAAAATAAGCATTAAAATACAACAATTAAAATAAAATCCCCCCTGATTAATGAAAGCAACCAGAAAGAAAGAAAGAAAGAAAGAAAGAAAGAAAGAAAGAAAGAAAGAAAGAAGTCATTACTTTTTAGGGCTGGTGGCCACCTCTTGTTGGACAACAGCAAAGGTCATCAAATTTTTAAATTGCCCCAGTCTGGCAAAACCTTTTTCTCATCACTGACCTGCTGGCCTGCTGTGTCTGGAAAAAGAAAGGCAAAGAGATGTGCGGTATGAGCAGAGGACAAAAAAAAGAAAAACAAAAAAACAACACTTCTTTTCTAGTCTACAGATGCCCATCATTATTCTGAAGAGTTCATCTGTTCAGAATAATGTAAAAGGTCTGTAGTGCCAAGTGTCCATCTGAGGCAAAACTTTGGGATTGGATCTTTCAGCTATTATCTACTCAGGAAGAAAAAACCCATAAAAGGCGAAACCTAATTACTCATAAGATGAACAGGAAGTGCAGAACAAATCCACCATTGGAGCAGAAGAATGTAGACTGTAATACTAGCAGTATTGAACATATAAAGATGTTTTTTCAAGGCAGAAGAGGATATACTGTAGATTACATTATGTTGTCGTACCAAAAAACGTCGATTCCAATTAGTGACTAGTCTTTATTTGGATTTATGACCTTCTTGATATATCTTGCTTCACCACACCTCAGCCTGTTAAGTGCACTTACAGTACTAGTACTATAAACACATTGTATGTTCTGTAATTTAAAGTACAATGATTTCAACTTTGTGAGGAAAAAACCCCAGTAGACTGCGAGGCTTTACAAAACGAATACATGCTGACGTGATAAGATCCAGCAAGGTGATGTGATACCCCAGTTTGTGTGGTAAAGCTTTTGTGTTAGGAAATATTTACAGTATGTCATTTCTTGAATGAGTCTCGGGTGTCCCCGATTTTTGTAACTGTCAGTAAGTTTCAGACACAAGAGAGTGTTCAGGTACAGAAGTCTTAAGAGGCCATGCATTACAATGTGTTTTCTTTTTTGTTTATCTCGTGATCACGACTTAATCTTGACATAATTTCCTCAACATAAAAAAAGTTGTTTTCCTGTTATTGCGTATACGTTTTTTCGTGATTTTGACATGACAAAAGTTGTTTTCTCATGATCACGACTTCGTTTTCTCATTGTTTGTTTGTGATCAGTAATGATTTTTTTCTGTTTATTTTTACAATGGGGCGAGAAGTGCAAAACGAATAAACAAATAGGAAAACAAATGAACAAATCAGAAAACTGCTCATTATTCACTCTGGATAAGGTTTTTTTTTCAAAATGCTGCAAATGTAAATGTATCTAACCAATTAAAAAACACAGGTACAAATCCGAAAACACAAAGACAATTCAGACCAATAGTAAAAGGTAGGTACAGTTTGTGAATGGAATACTAACTTATATCACTTCATTACTACAAACTGTTTACATGCTGTTTTTGCACATCTTTTTGACTGCTGCTATTGCTGTTTTGCACAAACCCTTTTGTTTACATTTTGTTCAGTTACAAGGTACACTTCTGTACTCAGGTCTCTTTTACACACTGCACTATGTAATATACAGTAGGTTTACTGGTGGCACTATTTTTCTGTTTTGTGTATTTATCATTTACTGTCTTGTGTGGTCTTACACTGTCTGTCTTGCACTGTTTGCACCAGGTTGCACACGATGCACTTTATGTGGCGAGGACACTTACTAGTCTTTAGCTCTGTGTTTTCTGTTATGTAGCTTTATGTTGTAAATGTAACACCAGGGTTTTGGAGGAACGTCGTTTCATTTCACTGTGTACTGCGTCAGCTATATATGGTTGAAATGACAATAAAAGCTTCTAGACTTGACTCATTGGACAAAAGACCTGTCATTCAAGATATACAGTTAGTACAAAAGGCAGGAGAAAGTTAGCACGTGTGTTTAAAATTGTAAACATATTTAAAGTTGCACAACAGGGAAAAACATGTACGTATTAGTGGTTTAAAGTAAACGCAGAACTGCACATATGTACAAAAAAATTAAGTTATAAGATACAAAATTGTCCAAAATAATGACATATGTCTTGTCCAATGAGCAGTATTTTATTCACAACCTATACCTAAAATTTCCCGGTTTGTCTGAATTGTTATTGTGTTTCTGATTTGTTATGCTGTTTTCAAATTTGTAATTTTGTTTTCTAATTTGTTACTGTGTTTTCAGATTTGTTAATCTGTTTTTGGATTTGTTATTTTGTTTTGTACTTCTTGGCCATCGTATATTCGGCAGTATATTGTTCCAGAGGCAGGATCATCGCAGCATCATGGATGATTGCATTCGCTTTTACTTTGATCAGGGACTCACTTAAACTGAAATAGCTCTGAATAACTGTTAACAATGAGAAAACAATTAGGAAAAGAAATATTATAATGCATGGTCTCTTAGAACATCTGTATTCAGAAGAGAGTATTTTTTGTCTTATTAATTTTGAGAAAGATATCAGAGAGCCCAGCAATGACTGTGTATTATAGATACTATAAGGTAAGCTAAAGCAGAATAACACATGAATTCTAAATTAATAAAATCTTTAAGATAGTGTTAATTGTAAATTACATTTAATAGACTAATGTATCACACCAGCCTGGATTAGATGAGCTGACGTGATATTCTTACATACAGTATAAAAGCTCATTTCTATCAGATCTTCAACACCACAGTGAGAAACTTTCTTTGATTTAACACCTTACAAACTCTCCTGCTGAGAGAGAAGATTGGGTCACTGGGTCACTGACTACCTGTCTGGCAAACCCCAAGTTGGGTGACTGGAAACGTTAATGTATGACAGCTGCTGGGCAGCACTGGACAAGCACAGGAAATGGCATTTTCCCCCTTCCTCTTCACTCTGTACACCACAGGCATATCTTTCAAAAATGTTCAGATGACTCTAGGGTGATTGGCCAAATCAGTAATTGTAGTGGACAAGAGAAAGAATATCACAACCAACCCCATTACAGTAATCGGTCAGGACATTGAGCTGGTTGACACCTACAGAAACCTTGACAACAGGCTGGACTGGAAGGTCAATGCAAAAGCTGGGAACTGGAAAATAAGCAGAATAAATGCATGTCCCATTAAAGGGACATACAGGACCATTCAAATGTGTGTGTCTTGTATTGGAGCAGTTAAAATTTGGTGCTTTAAGTACAATTCTCTCATACCGACTTCTGGATGTTCAACATGGCACCTCATTTCAAAGAAACTCTGAGTATTTGAGAATTAGAACTGTTGCTCGCCACAAAGATGGCCTCAGCTATTAGAAGATCAGTAACAGCCTGAAACTGAGTTACAGTACAGGGGGCAGGGTCATACAGAGTGTAACTGGACTGTGAAGAGAGCCTGAGATTTGACAGACTAACACTAGATTTTAAAAGCTTTTAGATGTAATAATGATTCAGAGTTTTACGAATTTTATTTTTTTTTTTTAATTGCATCAGTTTATCCAAGTCAGGTTTCACTCGGAACAGGCCTTGCAAGGGTCCATCAAAAAAGTTGAGTCCTTGTGTGGTGTCATGCCTGCAGTCAATAATGGTGTTGGTAGCATCATGTTCTGGGGGCTGTAAAAGTGCTGCTGGTACTGGGAAGCTCTGGTTCATTGAGGGAAACATAGATTCCAACATGTACAGAACATGTACAAGCCTCGTTTAAAAAACTGGGCCCCAAATACGCTGCAAAGATGACAACTGCCTTGTGGAGGAAGCTGAAGGTGAAGGTAATAGAGTAGCCAAGTATGTCTCCAGACCTGAACCCTATTGAGCACCTGTGGGGCATCCTCAAGCAAAAGGTAGAGAAGCGCCACGTGTCTAACTCCTTGGAAGAGTGGAAGAGGATCCCAGCAACAACCTGTGCAGCTCTTGTGAATTCCATGCCCAGAAGGATTAAGGCAGTGCTACATAACAATGGCACTCACACAAGATATTGACACTTTGAATACAGTTCTGACATGTTCACATAGGGTGTACTCCCTTTTGTTGCCAGTTATTTAGACAATAATGGCTAAATTAGAGTTTACTTCAATGCCTTGCTTTCTAACTGTTTTCCCTCCCAACAGTCTTATTCCATGTCTACTCTAATACATTTTCATTTGAAAATGCATATTGTTTTCTCCATTCTGTCCTTCTGTCCTCACTGAGACAGCATTTTTAGTCAACGAAAAGGCAGCTTTTTGAAAACGCTCGCCAAAGCAGATAACTGAGGACAGTAAAAACAGAGGCTCTCGAAAATGATGACACATTTTTAGTCATGTGACCATGCCTTCCCTGGACATTGCCAGTGTGCCAAGTGTGAACACATAGATTTTTTGAAGAAAATGGATTATATCTGGATATCTGGATTAGTTTAGATGTAACTGTAGTCTGTTACCTAAAGGACCACTAACAGTATTTTTTGATGGAAACTTCTAAGTAGTTTTGTACGCCACTCTGGATAAGTGAGTGTGCCAAATGCCATATTGTAAAGTAAATGTAAATAAAAAGAGGACACTAATGACCTCACATTCTGGATAATAAACAGTAACCCCCTCTATGACCTACAGAGCTCCTTTAGTAGAAGATTAATTAAGCTCTGTGGTTCAGGAGGTTGTTTGTATCATCAGCCAGGATGGTACGAGCCCATTGGACAATTGTTGCGCAGACACTTTCATTCAATTTTCTGTTTTCACGTTTTTATTTGACACTGTTTACACCACTGTGAATTGAATTTCAATTCAAGTGCTTGTATCGACACGGTTCACACCCCACTGCACCTCCACATCACACTCTTACACTGTATGAAGAAAACCACTGTGTAAAACTGTAATGCAATAAGAATGAGGAAAAAAATCGAACATTAAAAAAACTCAACCTTCCTGGTAATCCAAAATTATTGACAAATATTTTAAATTTTCAAATTATTTCCAATTATTCCTTTGTATTGCTTAGAATTCATTCGAATAAATGTAGTCACAATAAAACATAGTACCCTGAAGGCCATCCACTGCAGCTGAGGAAGGTTCCACATGAACAGCCATAAAGATCCATGAGTTGCTGTGGAGGTTTAAACTCAGGAAAAGGGAGGATGGATTTGGACTACGAATAATAGATAAAATTGACATAAACTGTTTTTTTTGTTCAAGGGTCCGTCAGTTAATTTCAGCACAGTGAAATTCTTGCTTTGCATATCCTTGCATTAGGAAGCTGGGGTCAGAGCACAGGGTCAGCTATGATACAGCACCCTTGGGGCACCGAGGGTTAAGGGCCTTGCCCATGGGCACCAAGAGTGGCAGATGGTGATACCAGGTCTTGAGAGCCAAACCTCTGTTCAGTAATCCGGAACCTTTTCCACTGAGCTATCATCTCCCAACAAGTGTTCATCATTCAAATGTCTAACAGTCAACAAACCTACCTATGATAAAACTATAATAAATGGACATTTGGTGTGAACTATATATTTTTGTAATATATTTTTCCTTATACCATCTCAGCGAGTTTTCTTTGCTCTAGTGTCCACTGGCTCAATCCTATATTAGGGACTAATTAGGGACAGCGTATGTCGTTAAAAGCGCTATACAAATAAAACTGAATTGGATTGAATAGAATGTAATGCCACAGTAGAGCCAGTGGGGGCATCAGCACACTTAGGACAACACCATAAACTGTTTCCAGGCCCAGGCCCAGTTCTTGTTTATAACACACACAAAAAATAGACTGAGCCATCAGACTAAATTTAGAAATTATGCATGAAGTTTATGTTTCAATTGAATTGAATTGAATTGAATTCAATTTTATTTCCATAGTGCTTTTAACAATGGACATTGTTCATTGTCTTGAAGCAGCTGCACAGAATGGAAGAATGGAAGAAAAAGTGCACTTATTTGTTAAAGTATGTGTATTTATGGCTGATGAGCAAGTCTGGGGTAATTGTGGCATGGAAAAACTCCCTTTGATGGCATGAGGAAGAAACTTTGAGAGGAACCAGACAGAACTATCCTCGACTGGGGACGCCAAGAGTGTGATTATAAATCATTAAAACATTACAAACACCGGAGAGGAAGAAATATCATGAGTACTGGAGAGTGTGATTGTAAGTAATGTCCTTTCTACAGTCACTTTCATGAAGGGTCTGTGCTCAGGGTCTCTCTCTCTCTCTCTCTCTCTCTCTGACAGAATATTACTAATGGTGGATACAAGAGAGAAATAGAAAAGAAAAAACAAACTACTAGTTTTACTTAGAACAGTAAAGAATGCATTCTGCAGAAAGCAGAAGTCTCTTTCAAAACAGAACAAGCGGTTCATGTTAAAGCTTCTTATCACACTGCTTTCAAAACCCTGGTTTTATTTTTTTTTCCTCATTGTATTGTAGTTTTTATACTTGTCTGCTGAATTGCTGGCTGAATTCCTTTTTTATTTTGATTTATCATTTTTTTTCCGTTGTGACGATGTTGAAGGGTGACGTGATTTTACTGCTGAAACAAAGAAGTAGAATAGTCCTTATTTATCACATTTTTGGTAATTGCATCTTCAATTAATGATCGGTATGAGCAACAGGGAATAATGATTACATTAGTTTTGCATTAGAGGGTAAATTCAGTATGTTTCAATGTTTTTTGTTTTTTTGTACCGAACTGAATTATTCAATAAATAATAAAATATATGATCATTATTTACACTAATGAAATCTGAACAGTTATTTTAATGTGTTATATATAAAATATGTTTAAGTAATTGTGGGAATTTCATACAGACCAATGCTACACATTATAAGGTATTGTGTAAACTCTAAGTATGTATGTTACATGTTAATGTATTTATAACGCATTATGAATATTAGATTAATGTAATTAGACAGGTTATACAGGTTATACAGGTTATACGCAATAATAACATTGACCACTACACTATTATACACTACTGCATTATTAATGCATATAATGTTATCTTGTGCATTTTTGCACAGCCAGAAATATTCTTATAATATAATTCAAACAGGAAGGAAGCGTTATAGAAAAACTACTTCAGACGTTTTAGGATGTTTGGATCTATTGTGAAATCTAATCAGTTTATTTAGATTAGTAATGATTCCATAAAAAACCTACCAACAGTCAGCCTTCTATCGTGCTAATGAGAAACCTCCCTGAACAAATGAAGGTACAGACGAGCAGGAGATGGACAGACAACCCGAAATCATGCTACCTCTTAAACATAGCATTATAATAAAATTATATGCTTTACATATTTAATAAAGAACATTCTTCATTATTATTATTTTTACTCTAATTTAACCTTTATATGTTCTGACAGAATGGCACAGTCTGATTTTGATAGAAACTGTGTTGCAAGCTCGCTCTTCTGCACCAAGAGATTGTGATTAAATGGACTACAGCGACCTCATCAATTTAGTCCCATTTATAGCCAATTCATCCAGAAACAGCAATTACCTGTTTGGAGCCACTTATCTCTGAACACGAGTGATTGCTTAGAGAATCCTTGGGCTATCACCATTTTGTTCAGGGTTTAAAAGTAAAAGTTAGCGACGCAATTTCATTATCTTTGACTTACTTCCTTCGACAGTTGCGGTCCCGTCAATGGTGGAGAGTGAAGGTTGACCTTTTTGCTCTAGGCATGTCCTGGAGAGGCGTTTTTGCAAGGGTAAAACACTGCCCTCGCTGCTCGCCTCAGAGTTCTGCATTCCCTTTTCGCAATCCATCACTAAAGCCATGGTAATGCAGTCTTTTAGAGAGGAAGTCGTGACTCTTGCACCTCCCCCAAACCCTGATCCTTGGTCCTCCTGCCCCTCCATGACTTTGGAGCCTGAGCATGAAACCTGCCCAGAAACCTGACCGCCTGCATTGCTTTGTGAACGGACCTTGCTCTTGGCAAGTCCTTTGCCGGCTTTGGGTCCCTGCTGGTTGTACACTTTGTAGCGAATCATGAGGATGATGATGAAGACCAGCACGGATGCCACAATAATGCCGCCGATGATGATGATTATAGTGCCACCCAAGAAGTGGCTGCGCAGCACGTGGCACTGGGTGTACTCGGCATGTGTGACGAAGGAGACACAGCCCACCTGCCTCGTGGCGGTCAGCGAGGTTATGCCATCCTCGTATACAGCCAGCACACACAGGTCGTACTCACGCCCAGATGCCAGATCTCTCACCAGAAAATCCTGATTTGTAGATGGGATCATCCTACAGTAAAAGAAATTGTGTTTATTTACCGCTAAAGTTTTTGAATGAGCAGCAAATATGGACATAAATCGACAAAGAAAGGCGTTTATACAAAATCATTGATGTCTTTTAAAAAAAATTCGTGAAACCTGATAAAATAAATGTTGCACCTAATAACTAGTTTTCTAACCAGAGAACAGAGAGCAGATTATTACATCTCTTCTTACAAAACCCATGACTTTTTTATTATAACATTTTCTCTCAAAAACTGCTTATCGACGCAGCTAAAGAATACTTAAAGCCAAGTGCAAACATAATGTCATCCTTGATTTATTAAATTGCTGTCATTTTTCAAACAAAGGTGTAAATTGGTTAGTAATTGGACCCATGAGCAACACAGAAGTGTGGCGCACTGAGCCAAAAAAAAAAAAAAGGACCCTTAAAATCACATTTTCAGTATTACACAGTTTATTGGAAAATTATTTGCTACAACAAGCCTCTTCCAGATTGCTTCATTGAAGCTGTTTCTCGGGGTAACTCCCAAAATAACTATTTAAACCTCAAATCTATTTTCTTATGACCACACATTTTCACATGCAAAATAAGGAGCGTTTATGGAGATGGCTCCCATTAAATGGTCTAGAGGCTCTTGACCACTGCTCTTGAGCATTATTCACAGACTAAACGGTTGTGAGGAATTTATGCATAATGCATAACCTATAATAAACTTCGATAAAATAATATATGTGAAATATACAATATTTCTCAGGCCAATAAATACATCTCGAGATATATTTCAGGTTAATACACTTGTCCGGTTAGCCAATAATGTAGCAGCAGGACAGTGCATGAATAATACAGGCAAAGGTCAATAGCTGAACTGAACTAAAGTTCAGTTTCACCTTAAGCCTCTTAAGATATGCTGACTTCTCTTTTTCTTCACTTGTCCAGGTTTGAAGAGCCTGTGGTGACTGTAGTCTCACATTCCTGTCCTTAGCTTGAACCCGATGCCATTCTCTGACTTTGTAGACCATCTACCTCAAGATTCAACATAAGAGGTGCTTATCACAGCTTGTTTTTTTCCATTCAGCCTCCTAAACTGCCACTCATTGGATTGTTTTTTGTTGCACTATTCTGTGTAAACCGTAAAGACATCTGTGTGTCTGGGGATTCCAGGTGCTATCTGAAATAGAAAAACCTGACCATGCCACAATCTAACATGACAAGGCCAATGTCAGTGAGAGAGGTTTCCAATTTAAATGTTTGATGTGAACATCTGCATGCTGTAACCTATAGCTGCATCATTTTCTTCATTGTGCTGCTCCTGCAAATCTCATGAACCCATATTTTATATAAAATATACACAAAAAAAAGTCATTTTAAAATTGATGCCTGATACAAGTGTCAGAAACTTGAGACGAGGCAACAAAAGTAAGTGGTTTTAAAATTTAATTAGTTGGAGAAATATTTTGCAAATAATTACTATATTTTCCGGACTATAAGCCGCTACTTTTTTCCCCACTCTTTGAACCCAGTGGCTTAAACAACTAAGCGGCTAATTTATGTATTTTTCCTGGGGTTTTCCCGGTTTCACAAACTTCAAGCCAAAAAACTGAGCCCCATAACATTAGTCATGAGTATTAAATTGCCGAATGGGTTCAGGTGAACCAATGAAATTCTTTATATTAAATCAGATGCGCTCCCACTGAATCGGGCCGCACCACATCATAAATATGGACGATGTTCCTCTGATGTTTGACCTGCCGCTCACTCGGACTGTCTACAGGAAATGCAAATCATTCGTCACGCTGAAAACAACCGGGCATGAAAACACACTTCACCTGTGTTCTGAGCTGCACGGCATCGGGAGAAAAGCTTCACCGATGGTGATTTTTAAACGCACGACGATGCCAAAAGATAAACTACCAAGAGAAATTGTTGTGAAAGGAAGGAGGAAGACAGTGAACAATGACTTTCTTGGTAGGCTACTGTTTAGATACAAGCCGTGTAACAGACACTGTCTTTCATTAAAGTCTGTGTAAAGTTCATTATTTTCACTGTAGGCTTATAGACAGGTGCGGCTTATTTATGTTCAAAATAAAACTCTTTGTAAAATTCAGTGGGTTCGGCTTATATTTGGGTGCGTTTAATAGTCCGGAAATTACGGTAGCTAAATTGGCAACATGTCAATAAGATGGGTGTGTATAAACACTGTATCTTAGAGAGGCAGAGTCTCTTAGAGGTAAAGGTGGAAAAAAAAAAATTTGACTAAAAATTGCAGAACAAATCCAGAATAAATGTTCCTTAATATAAATTGCTGAACAGTTAAATATCTCATCATATACAGTACATAATATTATCCAAAGTTTCACAAATTCTAAAGAAATCTTTGTGCACAAAGAACAAGGGCGAAAATCAATATTGGGACCCCGTGATCTTTAGGCCCTCAGGCAGCACAGAAATAAAAACGGTTATGATTCTGGGATGGAAATCACTGCATCGGCTCATTAACACTTCCAGAAATCTTTTTTTTTTTTTTGTGAACCCAGTTTGCCATGTCATTCACGAATGCAGGTTAAAGCTCTATTTTACAAAAGAACAAGGCATGCGTGAACATGATCCAGAAAACTGAGGCAATTTTTTATATACATTTTTTCCTTAAAATGGTACATATTCAATTTTTTTTTAAATTGTGAATTAAATATGGATTTCTGAGATTTGCAAATCATTGCGTTCTGTTTTTATGTACATTTTACACAGTGTCTTGTGAAACTTTTTTGGAATTGGGCTTGTAGATATTTCTGTGCAGCTGTGAAACAATACAGTTTAAGAAGCGATCCCAATAAACGGACCTGAATTGAAATGAACTGTATGTGGACTATGATGGAAATCACACCAATCAGTTTGAAAAATAAGAATGTATCAATAAATTGTTATGCCTGAGTAATAACTACCCCTTGCTGTACCTGTAGACCAGGGTGTCATCTACTGAGCTGTTGTATTGTATCTGGAACATCCTAATACTCGGGAAATGCTGCTGTGATGGCCATCTAATAAGAGCCGAGTTTGCGGTTAGCTCGGCCAGTATTGTTGTCTTCTCTTGCATCCTTGTGTCATTACTATAGGAAGAGCTGGACTTAGCAGATGTTAAGATATCCGATGGTCCTGGATCAGGCTCTTGGATGCGATTAGTGCTGTTGGCCATGTGAGGAAGTGGGGTCACCACAAGTTCTACAGTCCCCGTGGACTCCCCAGCGGCATTAGAGGCAATACAGCTGAACACTCCCATATCTTTCAAGGAGGTGATGTTTATGTCAAGGCTGCCGTTGCTGAAGGTGAGAGTGCGAGATGTGTTTGAGATTAAACGCCCTTCGGGAGATATCCAGTGGACCTCTGGCTCCGGGTCACCATTGGCTTTACATTTTAAGCTGGCTGGCTGACCTTCCATAGCAAAGGTCTTGAAAGACCTTCTTGTAATAACAGGCGGCTCACAGATGAACTCTTCTTCAGGAATTGTCCAAAAGTATTTTGCTGTAAGATCTGGCGGTGTGGCACATGTTTCCAAGTCATCTTCTCTTGTAAGCCGTCTTAGCCAAAGCAGCTCGCAGTTACAATGAAGCGGGTTTCCTCCAAAGCTTAGAACAAGCGAGGTCAGTGGAGACCCCTTGGACTTAGCATAAACCGGGATCCTAAGAAACAATGGATCAGGCGGAATTTTTTTCAGTTTATTTGAGGTCATATCAAGACGCGCAAGCTTGTGTAGGTTGGAAAACACTCCTAAAGGGACATGCTCTATTAGGTTATGGTCCATATTAAGTGTGTTTACATTAGTAAGCCTTCCAATGGTTTCCCAAGGAATGTCCACCAGATTATTGTACGACAGATCCAAGTCTTCGAGAGTCCCCAGGAAGTCATCAAAAGCATGCGGAGAAATGTTATGGAGCTGATTGTTGGCTAGAATGAGGTGCCGTAGGTTGGTTAGACCCTGGAAGTGGTCATCCGTGACCACACTAAGCCGGTTGCTGTCCAGATGCAACGCCCGCAACCGCTTAAGATCGGCAAAGGTATGAGGCATGATCTGGCTGATGGTGTTCCTTGACAGTGTCAGGTGCAGGAGACTTGTCATGTTGGTAAAGTCCCTCCTCCTTACCGCTGTGATGAAATTCTCAGTGAGTCGAAGCTCTACTGTCCGACGATCGATTACTGTAGGTACAAAGAGCAGACCCGTCTTGGCACAAAGAATTGCAAGCGATGGAGACAGGTTTTGGCACATGCAGCGCTTGGGACAGAGATGTCCGGAGGTAGAAACAACCAGTATTATCAGAGAGATGATGAGCCACTCCATTCCTTAGAATTTTAGGAAACTGCAACACAAACAGACACACAAATATGAGAACATTGTTGCCTTCAGGTCATATAGAATCCTATTTCTGAACCTTAAATCATTCAATATTGTAAGATAAAATATACAGTATATTATAGGAATGTAAAATTTTGGTATATATATATATGATATTTGATACAATACAATGTTGTCTTATTTTATATATATATATATATATATATATATATATATATATATATATATATATATATATATAATTACATCTATTAATTAATAAGGTGGTAGCTCAGTGCAGCACAGTAACTGATGGGTTACTGATTGGAAGGTCGGGGGTTCAAGCCCCAGTATCGCCAAGCTGCCACTCTTTGCTCCAGGAGTGCTGTAACATGGCTGGAATATGAAAAGAAAGTGTTTCACTGTGCTGTTTCACATGTGACAATCATCTTTTATAAAAAATAAATAAATCAATAAATAAATAATAAAAAAAAATTTCTAGTGTTTGCAAAATGTTTGGTACAGTATGACTCCTAGGGTGGAGCGTCTTAAGCATAGACCTTTTTACTTTTGCATTCTGCTGTTACTTAGGAGTGCTGTCACAGCCACGTCGCCTTTTTAGCCCTTGACATGATTTTGATTCCTCCGTTCTCCTCTATTGAGTAAAGTCTCATATCTACAGTTATGGACTCCCCAAACGCCTCAGAGATTTTTTGAGCTGGACTGAATCAGCCAGGCAGGGCTGTCGGAGTGTCAGAGATTTTGCTGTGCATGCGTGTGTGTGTGTTTGTGTGATGCTTTGTTTTTTCATCTAGTTCTACCATCTGAGACAAATGGGTGATGTCAGTGCAGATGCATGGACATGTTTGTGGAATTAGTGCCAGCGTGTGGTTTTCTGGCACAATCAGTGCCTACATGCTGCTGACCGAAACTGTTTTTTATTTATTTTATTATTTTTTTAAGGCAAATGCACTAGCTCTTCGCCTCACGGAGAAAGAAAGGTAAAAGTGGTTTTCTTGCTTTACAACCCGACAGGGAGGTTTCCGTCAGAATTTATGGCATGTTCGGATTTGTTTGTTTCTGGACTGAATATATTTAAACAATAGTTTCGGCAGTTGCGTGAGAAATACACATGACTCCATGCTGAGGCAGGTTTTTCTTAGGTGTGACTCTAACCTTGAATTAAGTTTATCTTGTGCAGCAATGGCTCAAAAAACATTTTCACAATATAAATATGAAAAAAAAACCCTCCAAAAACCGTTGCATATTGTGACATAAAATATCTCATGAAATAGTTGTTTTTATAAATCATCTCTGTAGAGGCCATTTGGTGTACACTGTGCTTGTCTAATGCTTGTTTTAAGGACCATCTTATATAATGTATGGCAGCTTGGTTATTACAATAACATTAGGAACGCCTCCAATGTCAATTTAGAGTGAGCTATAACCATAGCAGCTTATCCAGTTAGATCAGTGGACTCATTAGTGGTACAAGCTAATGGCAGTGTGTGCATAAGCTCATGCTGTGCACATGCTGTAAGAGTGCTAACATGCTGGTTTGTTAAGGATATAACATGCTGGCAAGTGTAAGTTGTATCTTTTATACTGTGGCATGTGTACATCTGGCCTTTAAAGAGATGCACAAAGATGCTATAGACAGTTTTTTTAACTATGCAATAAGTGTGATGTTAATACAGATTAAAAGCCATGTTTGGATGACTCACATGCCATTGCCAAAGCCTGGAGTAATCACTCTGAGGGAGCTACCTCTGGTGCTGAACTTGCCTTTAATGCAGAGCTGCAGCAGGCATTAAAAGTTTAAGAAACAAACCAAAAATATGAGGCATGAATAATCCAAACTGTCCCTTCATTCATGCTGAGTTGGGATTTAACATTTTTTTTTTGCAATAGCATTTACACAAGATGATGCTTATTGGCCTTTCTTCAGTACAGAGAATGGTCACAAAGTGTAGGAGTGACGCCTCGAGCCTGTGCAATGCCTGGGTCTGTGAGTAATCCTCTACTCGGATGACTGGCTGCAAGTCATGAGCCAGACAGAGCTCCTGATATCACATGTGAAAGCTCGGCAAACAGGGCAGGTCATCAGCATGAAGCTTGAATCATGAGCCACGTGAGTCTTTCTGACATTTTCTATATCTGGCGAGAATGTTGGCAGCTGAAACACCAGTAGTGATGCTGAAAATGTTGCACCACACACCATTCCAGCTGTTAGTCGATCAGGTGCTTTTTTCTCTTGAGATATGTCCCTGCAACAAGGGCCACAGTAGAAACAGGTGTCGACTGGGGCACATGGGTTGACAAGAATGACCAAGGGGGGTAGCACTGACGTAGTAAAGACCTTTTATAGTTTACTCAGATCGATTCAAGAACATATGGTACTACTGTTACTCGCTTCATTCTAAAGGAAATTGTCCTAATGGACCTCACTCTCTTCACACCTTGGTGAATAGCCAACGATATGCTACATTAAAGATACATATAAAGCAGCAACCGACGCAATGCGATACAATTCACCCCATTACGATGCTGTGTGATCCGATTTCAATTCGATTCACAATGCGATTTAATGCAATACGTTGCAATGGAAAAAATATGATGCTATGCAATTCAATATGGTACAAATAGTTTGCTTTTATTACTTTGGTTCAGACAGACAGCAAATCATGCATTTACTTAAGTGCTTTCTGACTTCTAATACATGGCCCTTTCACAAACAGGACTTTGTAGTGCAAAAAAAAGAAACAAAACCAATTGTTCTTTTTTGTTTTGTCTCCAGGAAAATGTAGCTCTACCTCTGCCATGCGACTCTCAGGACGCGTCTCAGCTTCCGTAGTGGTGTTCAGTTCAGCGACGAGAAATCGATCTACTTCAATCAAACTTCAGGCCTTCTATCTATCTATGTATCTATCTATCTATACTGTATATATATATATATATATATATATATATATATATATATATATATATATATATATTAAATTCAATTTTTCCAATTTCTTTTTATCTACTCTGAATACATTTACTGCAGCTTGTGAGTCTTAACCCCAGGCTCTGGAAATGGAGACATTAGAATTAAGGACATTTCTTTCACCACATCAAATTTCCACAGGATCTTCTCACTCCATGAAGCAACACAAGCCATTGTCTATTGTAACTCGTCTTTCAGCATGATTTAAGTTTGAAATTAATTATTAAGAAAGATTTTAAAAAGATTTAAGTGCACCTTTAATTAAATGTGGGTGCAGTTGATAGCATGGATTACACTGGGAAAGCATTTCCTTCAAACTGCCTGTTCACCCTGAGCGTCAGAAAATTTGTGTCTGGGTGATGTCGTAATTGCACCATGCCATATGGCTAGCATGACACGGCTCGGGGATAAAGAGTTTTTCTAGAATGCATTTTACATTATTTACTCTTTAGATAGCTGCCTTTAATAATGCATAATTAGTTGAGACATAATGATTTCACCATTTTTTATAAAAACAGTAAAAGAGCATGCCCAAATGAGTTCTAAGCAGAATAATGCGAGTGATGTTCTTCTTCTGCACTTTTCATTTTAAATGTCTTTCATGCATGAAGGAAAAGACTTTCCCCACACTTTCCACCGATTCAAATTAATTAGACGACTTAACCTCTTCCTTGGCACTCTTGTGTTTGCCAATTTCCTCTTCACGAAATTCTTAGTGCATTGTTATAATCCAGATATTAATAACCAAGGTTTCATTTGCACAATGTACATATTCATTAAAAAAATATCTATGTACATCCTTTGAAAAGGTTTGATGAATAATGTAAGTTTAGCCCAATATATCTATTCTACTTTAATAAAACTCCTGATAAAGAAAGTAAAACTGTATATGTACCATATCTGTGATGTAATGCACAAGTTAGGAGCAGCTCTGCATTCATAAAGTCACAGGAAGAGTCAGGAAGAGTCAGGAGCACATGTGCTGTCTCAGTGGACACTTCCACTCTTCCACTAATGCATGAGCATCAAGCAAGGCAGAAAAGTGCGACCAGAGGAGTATAATGATAAGAGGCACAGCATATCAGATGTAGATAAAGAGTCACAGAGGCTTAAAAATTCTCTGAAACAGTCTCTAGAATTGCAAATTATCTTGACACTGATAAAACTCTCTACTTCAGCAGCTTCAGATGCTTTTGCTGCATCAGATCCTTTCTGTGTTCTCGAGACAATTATTCAGAACTCCTACATTCGCACAAAAAAAATACAAACTGTATACATGGTTTTTCCTCACAACTGGCTGCAAAAGTTATACAGTGCAACTGCATCAGTCATTGTCAAAAGCAACAATCTGTCTGATTACTGGAAGAAAGACTTGGTTTTGACTACTTTTTCTTAAATTCACAGTCACTAGTCATTTCATGGTCCCTTCATCTGCATGAAGGTAAAGGCTTTTTAACACTAGCAAGCTAATGATGATGGGAAGCCACAGGCGTGCCTTTCATAACTGTGGAAATGTGCTATTAATCTCTATGGAAATCTGCATTCTATTAATGATGCAATAATGCAATTGCACTGTTTAAACAGCAGTAGCTCTCCAGTAACTTTCAAACAACACCAGCCCCACTCCTCTGCAATCCGCAATGGCCACTTGAGCTGACTCTGAAGCTCCAATTCTGGGTAAAATTATGTCTAAGGCACTGCTACTGAGCTCATTACGCTTTAACGATTCAATCCAATTTTTAAGATAAGATAAGATAAGATAAGATAAGATAAACCTTTATTCGTCACACAGTGGGGAAATTTCTTTGTTACAGCAGCAAGAAAAAAATAAAAAATAAATGCAAATATATAAAAGAATAGACAAATAGACATACTATAGTATACAAGTGTATACACAACACAATGTATAAATACAAATAAGGAAAAAGTACGTATTGCAGGTAATATTGCACACTGGTATTAATTATTACACAGTAAAACAGTCATAACAGTGTGTATTATGGTGAATGGTTCACTGGGAGCAGCTTTGATAGTAAATTCTTCTTTTGGAAGACATTATACCTTTCTTTCTTTCTTTCTTTCTTTCTTTCTTTCTTTCTTTCTTTCTTTCTTAAATTAGGAATCATAGGTGAAAAGTAACTCATTACATTTACTTGTTACTGTAATTGAGTAGCTTTTTTTTTAAGTCTGTAGTTCTACTTAAGTATGTTTTTGAGTACTGAGTTTGTTTGAAGTGTTGTACTAATCTACATTTTAAATCATATCTTTTACTGAGTACAAAATAAATAAATAAAAATAATGCAAGGAGGAAAAAAACGTGCCCCAGAAAACACTGCACTGATTGATTTATAGGCGGGAAAATGCGCTAAACTCACAAGAAAGGAAACTGAGGATGGACAGACAAGGCAGACGCCAGTGATGCAGACCCAGCCGAAAATGCCGTTTAATCGATATTTTTTTAATCCGCATGCTCACTGTCTGTTTGAGATTTCTCTCATTATCATAAATGATGTTATAAAGAGGACCCGACCCCGCTGTAAAAAAAAAACAACAACAACAAAAAAACAAGTAACTCTGTAAATTTTAAATAAGCTACTTTTTACTTTTACTTGAGTAGATTTTTAGACCAGTAACTTTACTTGTACTTAAGTATATTTAATTGAATATTAATTGAATACGTTTCCTACAAACAAAATACACGGTATTTATGATTCTAATGATAAATAGTCTCGCTTATGATTTTTCTTTACCCCAAATTATTTTTAATATTTGGAAAATAAATTGTCCAAAGTGTGTCATTAAACAGCTAGTGAACAAGAAATCTACAAAATGGGGATTTAAACTGTCCTGGCTGAGTAAATCTCTAATTTAAAATTGGATTTTTTTTCTGTCAAGGAAAAAGAGGCACCTGTACAGAGACGTAATAAGCCTGTTGGATGTCTCCCTGCTTGGAACTAGTTACCAATTAGGCATAAATGTGGAGAAGTTTTTTTTACACCAGTCCCTCTCTGTTCAAAGAATCGAGCCAACTACAAATTGGAGCCTGTGGCACTGTCGGACCAAACAGAAGCGGCTTTTCAAAAACAACTGCTAATGGCCTCCCAAAGAGAGCAGAGATTTCACTGTCGCATGAAGGGTAATGAGCAACCAGGGCGGCTGGAGTAGGAAGGACATTTCCATTCCAGCAGCTGTGCTGGATTACAACAAACACATGGAAGGAGGAGGGCTGTCAGATGCTCTTATAGACTACTACACTAAGTACATAAGCCCATTTTTTTCACCCTTAGCATTACTTGGACATTTCCATGGTGAATCCCTTACTACTGCACAAAAAAAAAGCCAAAAGCTAAAAATGATATACTGTATATTCTACAGTTACTTTAATACTGTACAGACTTATATATAAAGTGCAAAATATACTGTACGTAAGCATTCCTATAGTAACAATTAGTCCATAGTAGAACCGATGCAAATAGCCAGGCTTACAATTCATGTAAAATAGTACTGAACTTTAATACAAAAATAAAAATGTATCATAAAAATGTGCTAAATGAAATAATATCAACTATCAGTGCCGGTTAAATCGTCAAAATCGATGAATCGTTCGACCTCTAGTCTATAGGGTCGTAACTGGAGCTGTGTATATGCGCTGATATAGTAACATTTTCTATAAAGAGGTTTTATTGTAAAATGTATTAAAGGTGTCTCCAGTATTACTATGTTTTTCTGCCTTGAGAAAGGCTTCAGGACAGAGAACAAGAAAAGCTATTGTATTTTTATTAACTTCAAGAAGGATGAAAAAGAGAGTTTTCTGCCAGAATGGCACTTTAGCTGATCTAATGTAAGCGATCGCAGGAACTAACTGGAAAGTGATAGAGTATGATACGCTATAGTAAGAAAAAACGCAGACAGATTACAGTATATACTGTAGCAAGCATATGGCTAATACAATATGCGCACACACACAGTCTCAAATGTAGGTATACTTTATTTACTGATTCACTCCAGGTTAAAGAAATCACCACAGTGATTAGGAAGATCCTATTCAGTGGTGGAGGACAAAAGATTTAAGCAGAGATTCAGGCCTGTAAAAAACTAGCAATGTTTCATTTCGTTCATTCTAATGTGCAGCCTTTGTTTGGTTATATTCTGCTGTGTGAATGCATCACACAGAGACTGTCTTTCGGTTACTGTGTTTTTCTAATGAATGATTCAATCAACCAGAAATGGACGAACTTTATGGTTCATGGATTGTATGTTGAAACAAGTAAAATAATTGGACTACAGTGATATTTAAGATAACTGTTTTCTTACAAATGTGCTAAAACGGATATTGACCAGTCACAATGCTTAAGGAGAATATCCTTCACACAAGATGAGAGAAAACTGGAGCTTTTTTGGCAAGGCCTACTGTATGTTCACAGATGCAAAAATGAAAAGAAAAGAACACGATACCTACTGTGAAACCCGGAGGAGGCTCAATTATGTTTCGGGCTGCTTTATTTTTTTCTGCATCTGGCACATAGAGCCTTAAATCTGTGTGTTGCACAATGAAATAGAAAAACTCCCAAGCCATTTTGGAGTGCAACACACATATACACAGCTTTAGAAGGTTTAGTTCTCAGCTCATAGGTCCTTCAACAGGAGAATGACCCAAAACATACAGCTAAAAGCACTCAAAGCATTATGACGGAAAACAAAATAGTGGACTTTTTTGAAGTGGCCTGCTATGGAGCCCTGATCTAAATCCTATCCAACATCTTTGGACAGAGTTAAAACATGCAGACTGAAGAAAACAGTCTTCAAACCTGACCCAGGTGGAGCAGTTTGCTTATATAGAGTGCTTGCTAACAGGTTCCCAAGTCCCACTGGGAACTACAGAAATTGCTTGCTTGCAGTGATTGCCTCTAAAGGTTGTGCAATAAAATATTAGGTTCAGGGGTCCCATCATTGTTGTTCATGGCATTTAAATTTACAGGTAGTCCCTAAATTACAATGGAGAGGTGTCCCCATCGTAACTAAAAAAAATATTAAGTCGAGATATAATAAGTTAAGACATGGCTTTAGCCATATATGGGGTTGTATACTGTAATTAGTTAATAATTGAACAAATTACAGAACATCATTTAGCAAAACAGAGCAATTTACATTAACAAACATTACCGTAACTAATTAACTATACAGCATATATGTATGTGGCAGTGGGTGTGTGAGGGAGGGGATTTCGCAAGTGGAGGGCGGAGCATACGCTAACACATTTATTTCAAACCATCGTAATTCTGGTAATACCTGTATTATATTATTTAAAATTAGCAATTGAATCAATAATTAAAAAAAAAATTATTAAATTATATGATTTTAATAAATATGGAAAACAATGAAGTCTTTGATGAATTGCTTTCATCTATTTCAAGTTATAGCAAAGTAAATTGTGCGTTCCTCTTGGAGTGAGTTCCTCTTGTTCCCCCTACTTGAAGGGGTGCCAAACTTTATCCACAAATCTACATCGTTTTTTTCTTTTAAAAATTTCTGGTCATCTGCTAAAATCCACCGAGCATCATACAGCAGCTACTGACTATCTAAGCTCTTCTACATACATTCTACACTCATAGACACCTTACAGCATGGGTCTTCATCCCATTAGGGTCTGCGTTGGTACTGCAGGGGGTCGGTTAATTAATGTTGAATCACAAATCATTGTTTTTCAAAAGAATATACATGGGTAAAAACATCAAAGATAAAATATTTAATTATAAAAATATTATAATTATTACATAAGGTTATTTGGGTACATTAAGTTGAAGTTAAAGATGAAATTCATGTAAATGTGTAATAGTGCACCTGATAGTAAAAGGAAAACGTATGAAACTGCAAACATGTTGAATTAAATGACGCATGTACAACAACAACATAGTTCTAATTGTCTTAGCATAAAATAACTAGAATAGTGTGATTGGTTTCTCTTAATATCAGTAAATATATAATTTCTCATATATGTGGCTATGTTTGGCACATTTTATATCAGGGGGTCTCTGCCCCATGTCTCTTTCACCTAAGGGGTCCTTGACCTGAAAAACGTTGAAGACCCCTGACCTACGGTTCTTCATTGACACTGTGATGGACCGGCAAGAGAATACATATGTGTTCTATATTGTGGATGTTCAGCCTGAATAAATTCATTATAAAAAAATTAGAAATATAGAAATTATTTTGTATTAATATGCCGTGAGGTCCAGTTACCAGCGTGACACTAAAACTAAAACTATTTTTGGCTACTTTTTATTTAAGTACAGTCACACCCCGATCTACGACCACTCGACTTAGGACATTTTGGAGATACGACGGTCACCTCTGACGAAAAAAACAAAACAATACTAAAATGCACTGAATGGCTGTGGCATCATCAAGATTAAAACTCATAATCTCCCAATCATTTGTCAATTGTTCTATGCTGTGTATGTCTCTAAAATGTGGGCATACAGTACATTAGCACTTTCTGTGTTTCTTAGAACAGTATCAAAATTAAACAGTTTAAAAATAGATTCTGTTTACAGTCTTCATATGGAGTCCAGGCCATTATAATGACCCTCTATACTGTTCATGATGATATGCTTAGTCATTTCATTACAGCCAGCTCTCTGGTAAAGGATTTTAATTTGTTGTTTGCGCCTTATTGTCACAATGAAGTGGTGTCAAGGGGACACAACAGCAAGATGTGCATTCAGGAAACAATCCAATTTGCAAACCAGAATAGTCAATACAGTTAGAGATAAAACACTGCAAAGAACGATGGAAAAAAAAAAAGCAGACCAAATCAGAGATCATATAAACATAGATCTTGGTCAATATGTTCCTGTGATTTAGAGACGAGCGTGTTGTGGTGTTTAAAATTTGTAATTATTTTTTATTAAAAACAAGCATATTTATTGTAAAATAACAACTACAGCAATGTTCTGTTGTTCTAAATCATTTAGCCTAATTTTACTACTTTTGTCAAGTAGTCCTAGTATTTATTAGTGGCTCTCCAATAATTTGGTTACAAGTTATTCTCTGGATAACACATTAAAGGTAAAGGCTTTTTACTTTTTTACATATGTATTACAGCAGTAAATATCTGTCTTCGCATATCCCAGTGATGTTAGAAAGCAGGGGGTCAGCCATGACACAGCGCCCCTAGAGGACAAAGTGTTAAGGGCCTTGCTCAAGGACCCAAAAGTGTCAGCTTGGCAATACTGGGCCTTAAACCCCAAGACTGATCAGTAAACCAGGGTCTTAACTACTTAGCTACCACTTTCCTAAACACTCAAACATCATCCATCAATCTGTATTATTTCAATATACAGTGGAACCCGGTTATCTCGCCCTCGGTTACCTCGACAACCCTATTAAGTCGACGTTTTTGAAGTGGAACCGCTAAATTCTCGCTTTTTCTACGCATTTTTTATCGGTTATGTCGACTTTTTTTATGTCGCGGAACCCTAATATCTCGAGCACAAGGGGGGAAAAATTGGAAATGTTAATGTCAGTTATGTCGATCAGCACTGTGCAGCCGCAGAAGAACTCGCGAAAGTGGTGGAAAAATCAAACCTTACAGATACTACAGGTGTTTGTATTGTATACTGGTGAATCTCTGCTGTTAGTAAGTGCACATATGCATTTTTTGTTAAATGTTATGCGATGAACGGGAGCGCGGCGCTCCCGGCTTCAACTCCTACTCCTC
Source organism: Silurus meridionalis (assembly GCF_014805685.1). Classification (NCBI taxonomy): domain Eukaryota; kingdom Metazoa; phylum Chordata; class Actinopteri; order Siluriformes; family Siluridae; genus Silurus; species Silurus meridionalis. The sequence continues at coordinate 4,597,933 of NC_060895.1, read as the reverse complement.
TCTCGGTAAGGAGCACGGCTCTCTCGGTAAGGAGTTGAAGCCGGGAGCTTCAGAGAAAGCGGCCGAGAAAGCACCTGCCACGCCCCCTTCGGCCGTTCACGTTTGAGACTTTTCTGTCCCTCGTTTTTGGTTTCGGGTTCGGTTTTGGATCTTCCGTTTTTTTTTTTCCGGCTTTGCGCTGTGCTGCCGGTCGCGGTATTTTTTTATTTCCCTATTTTTCCATTCACAAACTCTCTCTCTCTCTCTCTCTCGCTCGGCTTATCTCCCCCTCGGCATCGCGGACGTAAGTTTTTTCGGACACTTTGCTTTGTGTGTTTGTGCGGATTACTTCAGCCTGATGGTCATAAGTTTTCAGAAACGTAGTCACCGTTTATTTTTCTTTTTTTTTCCACATGTGGACTAAATGTGAGACGGCACTGTGCAGCCGCTGTTTTTTTTTTTTTTGAGCGATCTGTGTGTTTATAATGTTGGAGAATATAATAAAGGTTTGTATAGAGAATGGACGGTGGTTTGTATTGTATACTGGTAAATCTCTGCTGTTAGTAGGTGCACTTATGCCTTTTGTTGTTAACAAACGTATGTACATTTTATAGCATGCCTTCATCAAACAAATCGCGGCAACGCTGTTGTGTAAAAACCCCTCCAGAAACACATGCATGCACATTCTCATTTATTAACGCACATCATGTACATAAAGAAATTTCAAGCACGTTAATATACTGCCGCCATTTAGATTTTCGTTTATCTCGATCATCGGTTACCTCGATGCTTTTTGGCGACCCCCTACGACATCGACATAACCGGGTTCCACTGTATTATATTTTGATGAAAAAGCGAAACATGATGTTAAAATATCAAAAAAACTAAAAAACTACGTTGACAATTGTAATATGGTCTTGCGACAATTAAATCTTGAATGTACTTAAACACCCACAACTCTGCATGGCTTTGCACAAAACATGACAAACATTTTCAAGGCAAAATTATGAGAGTTCTGATGATTCTGATATTGAAGTCTGCAATGACAAATGGGCTTCAAATTACTTTCCAAGAAACCATAATTCTGACTGAGCTGAAATGTGGTTTTTGTGCAGTAATCTGCAGATGAATTTATGATGATGAGATTATTACCTAAAAAATATGACCTCATCAGGTTTAAGCCGATATTTCACATAATTAGAATGAAGCCAAGAAAAGAACTTTGCTGGAACAAACCATTCGTGAGCTTTATTTGCAAGGAGTGTTTTGACTCCATAGATTATGGTTTGTTGCCTTATTATGACTGATTTCACTTAAGCCCAAATGTATGTGCCAGGTTTCACCACCTCGCTCTGTAACTGAATCCTAAACTGGATCCCAGTCCCTTAGGATCAGCAACACCAGCTGCAGTTCCACCACAATGATCCCCGGTGCTCCCCAGGGCTGTGTGATCAGTCCACTGCTTTTTGCACCGCTGAGTCATGACTGTATAGCAAAACACCTCGTCAAGTTTGCTGATGACTCTACTATTGTGGGCCTCTTCGGCAACAGTGATGAGTCAGCGTACAGGGAAGTGGCGGTGCAGCTCGCTTTACGGAATAGTGCACAGACAAAAATCTCTCAAAGGTTATAAGCCCCAGAAAGATTTTTAGTATTATTGATTTCAGGAGGACCTGAATGGACCACCACAAAGTTTCTGGGTGTTCTAACAATAGCTCCACTTTCCACAAAGGCTGAAGATAACAAAACTCTGTCCTATCATCCTTTTTCCATAAACCATAAAGGGATCATAAAGAACACCCTGACCAGCTGTCAGACTATGTGGTATGGGAACTGCACAGTTTCTGAACACAAGCTACTAGAGATAATTGTGAGGAGAGCTATAAATATCATCTGGGTCTCTGTGAGCACCATAAACAGCACCTGCAATGCAGATAACCCTTCTCACCCCTCGTATGGACTAGTTACTCTCCTGCCATCTGACAGAAGGTATGTACAAAAGCATCCATGCCACTACCACCACCAGATTTCACAGCAGTTTTTCCCCCTGAGGCAGCCAGATTACTCAAGACGCTGCTGCCTCCCAACACTCACCTCAGCCAGTCAAACACTAACCCAGTATGACTCAATACCACCGCACACCCACACTTTACAATGCTGCATTAGATCCTTATTCATTTCAGAGACAATATTTGCTGCTACACTGCTGCCAGTAATACTGCTACGGTACGTCTAATGCTGCTACATTTATTCCTGCTACGCTTCTCAGTAGTTCACTGCTGCAAGAGCTTTCCCACACAACAATGTTGTTTTGTCCTCTATAGTCAAAGTGCACCGTATTTATTTTTGTTTTCTGTGCGAGTTGCTCAGTAAACATATTGTTTTGTGCTCGGCTTATGCTGTTTTGTTTGTGCACTTTATGTAGTCTAGTGTTGCAACATGGTCCTGCAAAAATTACAATTTGTTCAATGCAGTCAACATATATAATGGAATATCAGGACCTATTTGAACCATGTAATGAATTACCGTATTTTTCAGACTATAAGCTGCTACTTTTTTCCTACGCTTTAAACCCCGCGGCTTAAACAACGAAGCGGCTAATTTATGAATTTTTCCTGGGTTTTTCCAGGTTTCACAAACTTCAAGCCGAAAAACTAAATGACATAACATTAGATTAATGACATTTCCGAATGGAAACCAAAAAGCCGCACATCACCTGTGTTCTTAACTGCACACCATCGGGTGGAAAAAAATTGTTTTTAAATGCACAACGATGCTAAAAGATAAACTCACGAGAGAAATAGTTGTGAAAGGAATGAGGAAGACAGTGAACAATGACTTTCTTGGTCGGCTACTGTTTAGATACAAGCCGTTGTAACGTGTTGAGTCTGGGTAAAGAGAGAGCTCGCTAACTCCAGTTACAACAGAAATCATATAAGCACAGACAGGTTTCCAAAACACGTGCTTTTTTATTTTTCTTGGCAACAGCGTTATGGGTTAGTCAAAGAAACTTAGAAATGAGCAGCAGAAAACAATAAGGACATATTCCTCATCTTGCACACATGCAGTTATACTGAAAAAAATACAGTGCCAGGCTATTCCCAAAATACCGCTATGCTCCTAAAGGAAGCGCAACATATTTCACCCGTTACACCGTGTGTAACGTGTCTTTCTTTAAAGCCTGTGTAAAGTTCATTAGTGTAGACTTATAGACAGGTGCGGCTTATTTATGTTAAAAATAAAAATATTTGTAAAATTCAGTGGGTGCGGTTTATATATGGGTGCGCTTTATAGTCCGGAAATTACGGTACACACTTCGGTCGTAAGAGTTGTAAGATAGACATAAGATTTGGGTGTCCGATTTAGACAAATGCAGCTGCCATTATTCCTTCTTTAAATTCACTCCTTGGTTTAGCTACTAGTCTTTTCTCTAAGAGACACTTTACAGCACTTTTTATTTCCCCCAGATTGCATTTAGCCTTAAGTAGACTAAGAGTGTTTCAAAAGTAAATGCTGATCCAACTCTGAGACTGATCTAAGACTCTTTACAGCAAGGTTGTTCCATACCGTAGCTTACAAGCATCACAGAAAAAAAAAAACCTCTGCCACGTAATTATTTCAGATACTACTAAAGAACCAGCACCTTTTGAGCAGATCATAATAGCAATAGCGGCAATGTAACGTGGGTAACATAAGAGAGTAATGCGATTTAAATAGATGTAATGCGGTATTGCCTCAGCAGGCTTCAGGTCTCAATATAACGCATTCAGATGCATTAAGCTGTCATGCAATAGCATGGACGCATCCCTTTGAATGAAATGTCATACATAGTTTTTACTCTAATGTATTTAAGCGTGTAATTCTGCGGTTACACCACAGTATGCAAAACCCGCTTGCTTGTCAGGGAAATTTATCACACAATTTTTGTGCCTGCAGTGATTGGATTTACATCTAAACACACATTATTCTGCACGTCTGTTGCGAATTGCACCATCGGTTCAGAAAAGAATGCATAAAATGTGTGTGCGAAACTACATTTTATTAAATGATTTACAAATGTCAAGAAGAAAAAAAGTGTTAGAACACTGTTTGCGCTACAACAACCTGTATTTCAGAATGTTTCCTTCTAACACGTTTTCCATTAACTGAGGTTCCTGCGATTCTTGACTTTAAAATACAACCAATTGCCTTCAAGTAAAAAATAAGTGCTGACTGCAAAAAACTATTAATGAATGACATATCTCATCCTGAGGAGCAGTTTATGCTTACTGTTATGTAAATGTACCCAAAACCTACAAACAAACAAAAAACAAAACAAAATAATCGATAGCAAATTAAATACCATGTGAACAGCCTACATTTATTACAATTTATTTTGATATTTGAATGAATGCACAGACAGACAGACAGACAGACAGACAGACAGACAGACAGATAGATAGATAGATAGATAGCTCATGACCTTGTCACTGGTTGATCTCTGTTATTCATTTTTCATGCTTTTAACACATACATTTTGAGGAAAAACAGTCACTTGCTGCCTAATACATAAATCCCACCCGCTAACAGGTGCCATGATGAAGAGATAGTCAGTGTTATTCACTTCACCGCTCATAATGTTATGAAGTCATAATATCACATGACTTTATTATGATCGGTGTAGACAGACAGACAGACAGACAGGTAGACAGACAGACAGACAGACAGGTAGATAACCTGCAAACAATAGGTCATGCTGGATCAAGTGCTATTTTCTAAACTCCTGAATAACTGCTGCAATATACTACCAATTGATTCCTATTAGATTCTTTTTTCTTTCATTTTTATTTTTAATGATAAAAACACAAATGATCCAAAAAAAAAAACAAACTCTCAAAACATCTCAGACAACACTACTTAAAAATCTGGCAACCTCAGAGGAATGAACCACATGCAGATACATTTCATAATCACCCTGAAAGTCAACTGAAATTGGCTTATAATAAATTCTTCATATTGAAAATCAGCATTATTTGAATGCACCACCAACTATCTTTTTTTTTTTTTTTTTTTTTTGACCCAACCTCCACTACCTCGTCATTTCATTTGCAATGGCAAATGACTTATTTTCCTTATAGACGTGTCTGTAATATAAATTTGATCGAAGCAATGTGATATTTCCAAAATGATACTCCCCCTGACAATATTCCCCTTGTTGGAGCCATAATAATGTGCTTTTTGTAGCATGCCCCACAGCCCAGGACATATTAATAAAATAGTAATAGTAATATGAATCTGAGCAGCCCAGAGATAATGGGAAGGAGAGGGTATACCTTTACCCGGAATTTTATGACTGTGGCAATATTACCTTGATTAGATCCTCAGTCCTGCTGTGCTTTCTACAGAATGACCTTTAAACCAAGACATCATTTTTATGTAGATTGAATGTCGATTGCATATGTGTACGTGTGTGTGTGTCTAAAATTTACTTTTCTAAATTAGATGTATTTGACACATAAATTAAGGTTATAATAATGGCATGCATAGGAACACTGGAACTCCCCTTTTATTTAATTATCCAATCATGTGGGATCAGCGCAATCATGCAGATTTAGGTCAAGAGCTTATGTTTAAATAAAAACATATCTACTTTAAGGCTTGAAGGCATGGCTGTTGGTATTAGATTGGCTGGTATGGGAGTTTCAAACTATTGACCTCCTGAGAATTTTACTGGTCGACCAATTCATCTGTTTGGCCGATTAATCAGCAAATAATCGTCAAAAAAACTCATACTGATAGTTTTTCCGGGTTGCGTTATACAGTACGATCAACTTTGCTAGCTAACAGCATCGGTAAAATCCACTATTGTTCAACACAACACAGCCTCTAGGATGGTGCAACAAAACAAAAACATCTTGTGGGCGAAGGGTCTGCAAGCTGAAACACCTTGCTGATGAGAAGAATGGTTTGTCCTGACAGGAAGCCTGTGACGATTCAATTCATCATATTTACGCCACTTTGTAGATTTACTTATCCTGAGCAAAGTACAACTGAGCAGTTGAGGGCTTTGCTCAAGATCCAATGCCTTACCCAATGCTCTACCACCTCCCCTCACAACCAAATGATTTACAATCATGGTGAGCGCCGAAGCGCATCTCAAAACATGCAACAGAACAAAACTTTCACCGCATCATCAACTCCCAATTCTTTGGATGGTTGACACAGATTAATGGTGGAGTGGAATCTTATGTGGTCTTCTGCTGTTGCAGCTACTCCACCTCAAGGCCTGATGTTTTGTGCATGGTGAGATGCTTTTCTGCTCATCACTACTGTAAGGAGCAATTATATTAGTTACTATATATTTCCTGGTAGTTTAAAACAATCTGGTCATTTTCCTCTAGCCTCTCTTATCAACAGGGTGTTTCCATCTACAGAACTGCCACTCATATTATGAATTTTATTTTTCACACTATTCTGTGTAATCTCTAGAGACTGTTGTGTGTAAAAATTTAAGAAAAGCAGCAGTTTCTGAAATACTCAAACCAGCCCATCTGGTATCAACAAACATTCCCTCCCATTTTGTTGTATAATGTAAACATTAACTGAAGCTCTTGACCTGTCTCTGCATGATTTTAAGCATGGCGCTATTGCCACATGATTGAATGTTTGAAAATCTGCCTAAATAAGCAGGTGTATAGACGTTTCTATTAAAGCGGATCGAGTGTGTAACTTGTCAATCTGTCCATGTCTGTGCAAGACAGATTTCGGGTTGCCCGACCGCACTGACATAATCACATTACGACGTTTCTTTGATTCACTGCTATTTTGCGGAAAACAACCGCAGAGCACTTTCGCTCGCAATTCTTCGTGCATCTCTCACCCCGCTCCCTCTCGAGCTTCTCCACTGTAAGTGCTTTAATGCCTGCTGTGGTAAGTGCTCCAGTTAAAGAAGTTGAGAAGTGCTCCAAAAAAGGATTCAAATAAAAATGTTTAAGTTGCCACTGAATGCCCTAAATTTCAGACACTTGCTTGTATGTAGCTTAGAAAATGAGCGTCAAATGTCAGATCCTCTAAAAGCAAGAGGCAAATTACTTTTACAAAGATTAGATCTGCTAAATTAGCATAAGGTACAGTAAATAAACATAAGGTACAGTAGCTAAAGTACAATAAAATCTAAACATTGCTAAGTTGTTAACCTTAAAAACCATTTTAGTTTGTTTTTAAAGTATGCTTCAGATAGTTATCCATCTGCACTGTGAAGTGATGGCCACTGAGATCTAAAGCAGTGATTAAGAATTCTAAACTTCAAACCCCAGCACATCCAAGCTGCCACTGCTGGGCCCTTGAGAAAGGCCCTAAATTCTTAAGCCCATTTGTATAAAAAAAGAGAAGGGTGTTTGCCAAATGCCTTAAATATATTTATTATGGAAAAAAGCAATTACCCATAAACAGTATGTACATATATATATATATATATACACACACACACACACACACACACACACACACACACACACACACACACACACATACACACACACCTGCCTTATGAGATGCCTTACTCTCACCAGTGGTCGACGGAGTTCAGTTGTCTCGAGGTTAGAGCATGTATTTTTTGGTGTTTTAAAGCCAAATTTTAGCTCTTGTGTCCCTTTCCTACAGCCAGCCCTTATAGCAAATTATATGAATAAATTTAAGATGAGTCATTATGTTAATTTTTCTAATTAATATTTCAGAATTCTAAATTAATATCCCGCATTAAACCGTTTTTAAAACAAATAAAAACATTTAAGAAGAAAAACCTTTTTGCAGAAGTTTACAAACCCCTTAGCAAGAACTCTTATGATTTTGTGTTTTACAGTTTTTCTCAGTCGCTTTGGAGCATTTCTCAGATCAGAAATGAAATTCTCAAAACTACTTGTTCAAACTCCACATCATTGAGTCATTTATGCTCTTCATAAGAACATTTCTCGTTGCTTTGATCAAATTGCGAATGCTTTTGTACATCATTCAATCGATTGTGTACAGGTGTCTGTTGTTTCCTACATTATCAGTTGTTTATGTTATGTTGATCAAAATGTATTATACTAGTTTCACCTAAATGGTCTTAACCCCCAAAACATTTAGGCATCAGTTCATTGCATAAGTCAATGAATGCAGAATGGTTAAACCAGTTGTCAAAATTTGTCAAGCTCTTCTTCATCACAGTTCTATTAAACTTTTTTGGTAAATGTGTCCTGATGAATTGTGCAGATGAACCTTGAATGTCAATAATGAAGGGGCGTGTTCACTTTTAGATCAACCTATAATCAACTAGTTCTCTAAAATAGGTCAAGGCTGTATCTCATGAACCTTTACTGTAATCGGCGAGTGTATATAAAAAGAGCAAACCAGATTTACAATAGTTAAAAACGGATAAACAACTAGGAAATGAACATGGTCAAGAGCCGAAAATAAGGATGCGTGCTGGAAGGGTGAGGAGGCAAAATAGAGGAAGAGGAAGAAGAGGCCAGAGACATAGACACATTTCAGAAGAAATTAAAGCCACTACTGTGGACCATGTTGTCAATCATGGCCTCACAATGGTATTGCAGGGGATGATATCTGTTGTGATGTGGATGAAAATCTGTGGCCCGACAGACCGGGACGTCAGGGGGTAGAGACTGATTACACTGTATAGTGCGGCATGTGCAGTTCTGCCTAAGAAGAGTTTCCTATGTTTACCTTTTAAAATTTTAATTTATGTCTTTTTATTTTACATTATATTGTAATTTTTTAGTCAGTCCACTAGTAAAGAAAAATAAAAAAGTGTGAATTCTGTCCAGTCTCTTACAATCAATATTCCACATACAGTAATGTGTAAATTTGTGCTGTTTAAATTCATAGTTGGCAATTCAGCCTCGTGCATTTTCAATACTTGTAATCTTAAACATAGTTTACATCAGGAAATACTAAAATAAAGCATTGTCATATTGAAAAAATGACTAAACATTTTGACTCTCTTGTTCGTGGATAATGATAAAAGGTCTTGTTATTTTGATGGTAATGATATGTTCATTGACACAAATACTTAATTTTGAGAGATGTTCTAAGGATTTTGAGTAAAAAACATGCTTTTGCAAGAAATCCAATGTATTGTGCTGTTTGTTCACATTGTTTTGAGAATGCACTTACTGATTTGCAAATCTTAAGGATAATCCGAGAAATGCTCCAAAGCGACTGAAAAGAACTGTAAGTGTGTATTGTGTGAGTATTGTAAGGTGAATTTGTTCTTTGTCAACAGGTGATTAACAAAGCTTTTTTTTTTTTTTTTTAGGCAGTCCATGATTTCCTCATTTTTGCAACAAAGATGTCCTTAAGAAAGTAAGTTCTACCTTGGTCTCATCTCAATTGACATGTTTTGGCAAAATGTAGGAGCCTTGAATGTTTTATTTGGTGAGACAGGCCTTTTGTCTAGTTCCCCTTGCTCCAAATCTGGACATTAAAATAATAGAGGATATTGTGCAGGGATTGACTAGTATATGCCAGATATTCCTGTAGCTCCTTTATTGTAACTGTAAGCGTCCCTGATGAGCTTTCTTCTTGTCCTTTCTACGCTAGTGGAAAGTCTTGTTCATGGTCATGTCACTATCATGTCCCATTGTTTGTGCCTATGGTGTTCTATGGTACTTCTCATGATTTTGAAATTTTTTGTATCCATTTTCTCATCTATAGTTTTTCAGAACTGCGATCCCGTGCAATGCATGCGATGCAGCAATCAGAAAACACAAATATGCAACAGAAAAAGCTTGAAGCCCTTCGTCAGAATGATTTCATTTAATACAGGTGTATGATAATCACTTTTGAGCAATTACAAGTGATGAATACTGGGTCTGAATGTTAATTGTGTGTGCTGTCACATGCCCCATTGCACAGTTATGCAACAGAGTTGAGTTTTTTCCTCTGTACCTCTGTATTGCACTCCTTCATCACATTAAAGATAAGAAAAATGTTCTGACATGATTTATCTTGGTTTCATTTATTTACATTGCAAAACCTGGAACCTAGACTGTTTCTATTCAATGTAATTTGAGCTTTTTCATACATAAACCCAACAAGCAAAATGTAACTTTTTTAGAATGAATACCAGTCAGTTCCTGAAAAGAAAAAGAAAAAAAAGTAACATAAGCTCTTTATTTTGTTTGCTTGTTTTCACAGTTTTGTACTGTGCAAGGTGTTCTTGTTACTTCCACAGGGGTTTGGACTGCAAATAACTGCTGATCAATAAGTTCTATTTTAGTTACAAGAATCAAACCACAGCCCTGCAAGCTGTCTTTTAACACCGAGGAAAAAGCCATGATGATTATCCAGTGCACAGAGATTATTAAGAAATACCTTTATTCTACTGTAAGGAAATGGCCGAAAGCCTTATGATGACAAAAATCACATCCATATATGCCATTAAAAAGCTTTATGTTTCTGAGAACAGCCCAGTGTCACAGAACAAGTGCTGCAAACACTGAGCATCTGCTTCACATGGGCCCATATTCAGTATTGGTACCTTAAGCTTAAATTTCTGCACCTTTCAATACAAATTCTTGGCTTCATGCCTGAAAAGGAAAGTGGAAAAGAAAGTGCAGACTGAAGAAGCAAATCGGATTTTGTTCTTATTGCTGTCAAATGTAATACAGTAAAAAAAAAAAAAAAAATTCAAACAAGAAAAATACAATAGGGAATACAATAAGAAAATGGTATTCAAATAAACATTAAGCCGTATTTATTGATGCATGAGTCCGAATTTTAATAAATTCCTGCAGATTTTAGTTAAATATAGATGAATATTTTTGTACATATTCAGTACCAGATTTATTACATATAATCATAGATATTCACAGATATTTTTTAATTATTTATTGGGAATTTACTTGTTCACTTGAGCTGAAATACAATTAAATAATGAATATGAGCTTAAAGTACAGCCTTTCAGCCCTAATTTGATGTTATTACCTCCAAATTGTTGCCAACTAACTAAAAGAAATCTTTGCAAAATTCAAAAGGTCATCATCAAATAAATTGTCATTTATACTTTGTAGTAATTTACTAAAATCTGGAACCCAAAGAAATACTGACCTTTATGTTTGCCTACAATTAGTGAACTGCATGCTCAAATTCATGTCTGAGAAGGAACTTGGCCAGTGCAGAACAAGCCACTTCTAAACAATTCACTCCACAAAGCAGAAATGCGTAAACACATCCATCTCCATCACTTTGTCATCTACATCTGCCTCTTTCATACTGTCTTTCCTCACCACATACATAAACCTCCTCCTTCGCCTTCCTCTTTTCCTCCTGCCTGGTGGCTCCATCCTCAGCAGTGGTTAAGACTTTTGATCAGAAAGGTTGTGAGTTCAAATCCTAACACAACCAAGCTGCTTCTGCTGGGCCCTTGATCAAGGCCCTTAACCCTCATCTTGTATAAATAAGAGAAGTGTAAGTTGCTTTGCATGAGGCCTTTTGCCAAATGCAATATATACAGTACAGACCAAAAGTTTGGACACACCTTCTCATTCATAGAGTTTTCTTTATTTTCATGACTATGAAAAATGTAGAGTCACACTGAAGGCATCAAAACTATGAATTAACATGTGGAATTATATACATAACAAAAAAGTGTGAAACAACTGAAAATATGTCATATTGTAGGTTCTTCAAAGTAGCCACCTTTTGCTTAGATTACTGCTTTGCACACTCTTGGCATTCTCTTGATGCCTACTCAGTGTGACTCTACAATTTTCATAGTCATGAAAATAAAGAAAACTCTTTGAATGAGCAGGTGTGTCCAAACTTTTGGTCTGTACTGTATATATAATATATACAAACTTTTGGTCTGTACTGTATATATAATATAGTATAATATATAATTTAATCCGTTCCGAGATCTCATCCGATCGCTTATTTCTACACTTAAAAAGTATTTTTAGCCTATTTTTAAAAACAAATACACCGCAAATACACAGCAAATGACCGTAATATAAACATCATTTAACACTTACTCATGTGGTAGTGGTTGATTGCGAGTGTGAGACGCGCAAAACGCGTCTTAAATGACCTCCTTAAATGCACTCTCCGATCACTTGAAAGGAGAGAACAATCATTAGGTCACATTAACTTCAGATGAGGCAAATCCCTGCCTATCTGCTCCCGGACCCGCCCTCCATTCACATGCCACAGTTACGTTTTTGCTGCACTGAACAATGAGAGCGACCGAGTGATACGTCATTAACTAAGCGACTGATGCGACCCTCCGCCAAAAATGGGGAACCGGCAGCGTGAGTTTGCTCGTGCCTTCGAAATTTGCTCGTGAAACAGGGTAAAATTTTGCGAGCGAGGTTGCTCGTATCTCCGTTTGCTCGTACTATAGGTTGCTCGTACAACGGGGTTCCACTGTATATATATATATATATACACACTGCATCCTACTGCATATTCAGATTTTACATTATAAATAAATTTAGATAAAGGTGATATGCTTTACATACTAAACAGTTTCTATCTTTTTCAACACTTTTTTCATCTCACCAAGTTGATCTTTCTTTTATCTGCCCATAGGATTCTGTTCTAGAACAACCTTTTTATAAGAAAAAATTCATTTGGTCTTTCTGATCTTGAGACTCACAGTACCTACAGCCATACCTGGGAAAGGGAATTAATTTAAGATGATAAATTGATTAGCAATGAATGAATGAATGAATAAATTAATTTTTCAAATAAGCAACCTAATAAAAAATATTTTTTGCTTTCCTACATCCATACATTATTTGTGTAATATTGGCTTCAAATAGCACTCTATGTTTTTTTTATTTTTCTCTCTCTCTCTCTGTGTGTGTGTGTGTGTGTGTGTGTGTGTGTGTGTGTGTGTGTGTGTGTGTGTGTGTGTGTTTATTCAGCCCTAAACATACATTTCAGGAAGGAATGAGAGTAAGTAAGTGTTGCCATGGCATCTACTACAACACTCAGAATCATGACCACAAAGCAATCAGATGGAAGTGTAATATATTAAAGCCTGCCTGGAATGTAACTTCAATTTCGATGCAAATTAATATAACGTTTTCTACAAATCTGGGTTGGTATTTTTAGCAGGAGTCAGTACAGGTATTTAAATACCAAGTGAACCTTTTAAACCTCCTCATAACCATGTAAGGAACTAGCATGTGAATATTTAATACACCTATATTTGATTAATTGTTTAACATAAAGTCCAACGGAAGCCAGTAAGAAAGTATGGAAAAAGATTGCCTGGAAATAGTTTGGGGCAAAAAAGCAGCACTTACATGGTGTGCAAGTTAAAGTCAAGGGAGCAGACAGGTTTTATTGCCATGCAAACCAGGAACAGGTGGTCAAATATGCAGCCGGCGGAGATCTAATACATTTACAAAGGAGAGGTGAGCGAGTTCCGACAAGGTTCAGTACAACTTCATTAGCATAATTCAACTGCACCGGATAAAATCAGGTACCCCGAGTTTGTAGAAATAACAGATATTAACGTTTCTGTTCTGCAAAAATATATACTACATACTACAACATTACTGAAGCTTTATTATTTATCATCTTCTAGTGGTTTATTGAATAATTACATTCGTTACAGCTTTAAAACAAGTAGTAACAGTTTCAATTAGCTCAATTTGCACTGAGCATATATTTCTTTTTCTGCAAATGGCTTTAATATAAATCTGTAATTTTATAACCCCATTCTTATAAATTACAGAGTTTTTGAGTCATGTGCATGTTCCTTTTGTTTGTATACAAAATAGAAAAAAAGATAAAAGGCAAAAATTATGAAGTCCAAACTTTTTCTCTAACAAAAAAACTTATGTAAAATAATGAACATAAGACAAAATATTACCAGACTGCCTCATGCCCACAGTCAAACATAGAGGTAGAAGCTTAATGGTTTGGGGCTGTTTTGGAGTAGGGAATGTTGGAAAAAGGAATACTGAACCAAAATGTCTTCAATTCCATACTTCAACATCATGCAATTCCAACTGGACTAAAGCTAATTAGGACTGACCACCATACAACAAGAAAATGACCCAAAGCAATTGTCCAGGCTCTGTAAGTGTTAGTGGGGAGCAAATTATCAGCTGGAATGTTTTCATTAATGGAATGGGCTGCCCAGTCAGTGCACCAAAATCCTATTGAACTGCTCTGAGATGAACTGGATCGTAAGTTCAGAACGAAATCCACAGAATTTTAGCTGAATGTTTGAGAAAGCAAACTGTCCGAAAGCCAAAAGGGTGTGTAAAGCACTATTAATTATGCAAAAGGAGGATTTTTGAATGAAGTAAATAAAGTTTAACTTCTGTACAATTATATATTTAATTTGTGTCAAAGTAAAAGATTTGGATATCAACAAAAGCAGCAAATAATATCTAATGGATCTTACATTTGCAGCATTTAGCAGATGCCCTTATCCAGAGCGACGTACAAAAGTGCTTTGAGTTCTTAGCAATGAATAAATCTACACTGGTATGCAAGATTACAAACTTAATATAAATATAACTCTTGAATTTTACAAAGCAAACTTGGAAAGTGCTCATTTAAGTGTTTCAGGAATCTTAAAACAAAAGAACTCTTAAAATGGTTACTCTAAAGGGTTAATATTTACCTCATCAACTGATAGTATACACTTGCGTGATCAATAGAGATCGACTGATCGAGTCAAGACCATTTAACCAATACTGATAGCCAGGTTGGATCTGTACTTGCCGATAACCAATTAACCAACTGTTTTTTAAATGGATGCTGGACAACAAACAAACGTAACACTCAATGTAAAACAAAAATATAAATAAAACAATACTGAATCGTGAAAATATGCTAAATGAAATAGGTATGAATATAATTGTTATATTAATAAAAATGTTACATCCAAAATAAATAATAAAAGACAATTCAAATAAACTGCATGTGTTTTGCCTTTGTAGCCCAGTCTACTACTGTATAAAACAAACCGGAAAAACTATCGGTATGGATTTTGCCGATTGCTGATATTTCCGGCAAGCAACTATTGATGCCGATCAATCTCAAAACTGCTGTATCAGTGAGCCTCTAATGATCAAGCTACAAAAGCCTCTGAGAAAAAGAATGAGTGTCCATCAAAGCATGGCCCAATCAGGAATCCTTTATGAAATTCATACCATAAGATGGTGTCCAACTCATTAGTCGTAGTAATTCCTGAAATGCGCAGATTTATAGCATGGATTAGGTGGAGAAGGTGGAGGTGTTTAAGTACCTGGGATCAACAGTGCAAGTAATGGAGAGTGTGTTAGAGTAGTAAAGAAAAGAGTGCAGGCAGGGTGGAGTGGGTGGAGAAGAGTGATAGCAGAGAGATTTGTGATAGAAGAGTATCTACAGGAGTGAAAGGGAAAGTTTATAGGACTGTGGTGAGGTGGAGCTGGAGGTAGCAGAGCTGAAGTAGTTAAGATGTTCATTGGGAGTGACGAGGATGGACAGGATTAGAAACGAGTTTATTAGAGGGACAGCACATGTAGGACGATTGAGATGGTTTGGACATGTGCAGAAGAGGGACATGGGGTATATCAGTATGAGAATGTTGAGGATGGAGCCACCAGGAAGGAGGAAAAGAGAAAGGCCAAAGAGGAGGTTTATGGATGTGGTGAGGGAAGACATGCAGGTAGTTGGGGTGAAAGAGGCAGGACACAGGTACAGGACAGAGGGATATGGAGACAGATGATCCGCTGTGGCAATCCCTAATGGGATTATCCAAGGGTTTACATATAGGTGTTCATCTTACATGAAGTTACCACACACTTAAACCAGATGCCATTAGAAAAATACACCCCTTTGTACCAATCATTAATTCTTTAAAAATGATCTGAAATAAAATAAAATAAAATTCAATCTGATTTTGTTTTATTTGTGTCACACTTTTAACAATGGACTTTGTCTCAAAGCAGCTTTACAGAGATATATTTAGATGGTTTAATGTTTCATTTAAAATGATTTAATGGCTATGCTGCACACAATCATTCTCTAGAAATGTCTTTACTGTTGACTGTAGGTCAAAGCGAAATGTAACATACTGGACATACATGTTTTAATAACATGAAACAATCAGTCAAAAGAAGTGTATTTTCACTGTCTTGGGTTCTGTAAATGACACAGTATCATAGGCGCTTCCCTGTCCCCTCCTCCCAAATCACGTCAAGGTTTCCATGGCGACGCACAGCATCATCCGTGTCTTTTGCAAAAATTCAATTTGCTTCTAGGACTTGAATGAAGGTCAGAGCACATTTGCTGAAATCCAAGCAAATCCAAAGGGCTCCCAAAAAGGGTTTTTTCAATGCAGAGTAATGACAAACACTGCGCTCTGACTGTCGTGAGGTCACCCAGAAAGCAGCAGTCGTGAATACAGAGAAATAAGATTCGAGGTAGTGAAAAGAATCAAGGCAGATCTGAAATCTCTTCACGAACCTGCTCATCTAGCTTAGAGAAAAATAGAAACAAATACAACAAATGTAAAATTTCCTTGTAATTCTTCAACAGCGTTCGAATTTGTAGTATTTTTCTTTACCATTTATTTATTACACTATTAACAGCAAAATATCAATGAACATTCTTAATATTAGTGAGCAAAAAAAACAAATGTTTAATCTTTAGGACCATCCAATGTATAGTTTTTCTTTTGGTTTTGTTTTTTTTATAAATTGTGTTAGGAAATTGTATAAAAAAAACTCCTACAGCATCTAAATTAGGAGACCGGTCCCACCTTCTCTCAGGGTAAGGGGCCGAGGTGGTGGTATGAACTTCCCCTAAATGACCAAACAGCTGAGTCACTTCAAACGATGGGTCTGGAACTACCTCTTCCTGAAACACTTAAACTAGCACTTATTTTCCCTGTTTGTTTTATGTCTTTATGTTAAAAGAAAAAGTATGCTATAATTTAGGCTGATGGTATCCTTAGTTTGCAACCTAGTAAACCAGTGTTTATTTATTAATGGACGAGTCTTCAAAGCACTTTTGTACGTTACACAGGCTAAGGGCATCTTTTAAATGCAGTAAAATGCAAATGTAACGTAATGCTTTGCAAGCTGTCAGTTCAGAATATTAGTTTGATTTTAGACCTAAACTAACAACTGAATTGCTACTTAACTACTACTTATACTTACTTCTAATCATTTGTGATGTACTATGATAACTTTAGAGTTAGGCACTTCAAAGCTAAGCCTTTAGCTAAGTCTTTTGTTTAGCTAAAGCTTTAGTCTGTGTTACTACACCAGGGAATGTTTTTTTTACTAAAATGCTGCAACATCACATATTCACCTTCTTGCAAAAACAAAGGGTTGCCAATTTACACCCTTTTTAAAAAAAATATTTCACTTTTATTTTTAAAATAACAGATTTACACACTGAATTTAAATCAATAATTGCCTAAATAAAAAGAAATACACTACATGCCTATGTGCACATCTAACCATCCAACTCATATGTGCTTGTTGAACAGATTAATCAATATTTTGTTCCCCTGTGCAGATTCACTCTTCCGGGTAGGATTTCTACAAGATTTTAAAGCATCGCTGTGGGGATTTAAGTTAATTCTGCCATGAGAGAATTAATGACGCCAGGCATTGATGTCAGCAGAGGAAGCCAGCACTCCAATTAATTGCGGTGATCAACAGGATTTAGTGCAGGTCGTTCAACTTTATCCACACCAACCTCGGCAAACCATGTCTCTATAAAACTTACTTCACTCACAAGGTGAACGTTGTCATGCTGGATCGATTTTGGGCCTTTTAATTGCACTGAAAAGACATTGCAATGCTACAGCATACACATTTAAGATGACTATGTGCTTCCTATTTGGTAACAACACAAAATGTTGACGGCCTACATACTGTATGAATGTGAATTTCAAATGTCCACATATTTTCGGGGCACATACAGTGTACATTGAATTATATTTTAAACTATCATTAACGTTTTATAGTGACTTACTATCTCATGCAGTTAAGTGTCTATACGACAGTGGTGGGCTGTGCATTTCACAACGAGCTCTTCAGTGGTGTCCTGCCCCAATCAATCCACTATCTAATACCATCATAATGATGCTATGACTATAGAAACTATCAATATTATACAAAATTTGTGTATAACAAAGCACTGCATTAAAGACAAGTACATAATACAGTGTAAATAAATGCCATTACTAAAGCAAGAAACCCAATTAACACCTGAACAAATCTCCTTTTACTGTAGCCACAGTGCATCATCTCTAGCAGAAGCATCAATATTAATCTCATAAAATTGACCCCTTTTTTGTGCATTTTTTTCATGCATGGCAGTTTTCATGAGGATATGACATAAAGACAAAGTTTTTTTTTTTTTTTGTGCAAATTCTACAAGAAAGAAAACGCAAAAATATAACTGGTTCATGAAAAAGCTTAACATCTATTTTGAACTGTTTTGGCTGACCTTTCCTCATGATGTCCAGCTTTTCTTGAAAAATCCTTCTTGTAAATGTCTTTGTAAGTGTACCTGCAACCAAAACAATTTCTTCTCCTCTGTCACCCATTGTGGAATAAAAAAACAGCTATTAAATCCACACGCATACATTTGAGGTTGTCCAGTTCACTATAGATGCAAGTTGCAAAATTAGACTAGTGCGCTCTCTTACCATACAATCAAAAAAGGTAAAAATGCTGATGTGAACTGAAGCCTGCTAGGAGGACTTGGAGTGACCAAATTGCAATAGCTTTAAGCAACATGAATCAATTTGAACTCTTTTGGATTTTGGCATCATGTCTAGCTTTTGAGTATCTTTTGGTCTACTTCACTTTGTCAGGCAGGTCCGATTTAAGAGATTTCTTGATTGCGAACATGTGTAGCAGTAAACAGGCCTGGGTGTGGCGAGAGAAATGTAACTCAGGTGTGATAAACCAGGGGGGCTGACACTTTTTCACACAGGGCCATGTAGTTTTGAATTTTGTTTTCCCTCAATAATAAAAACCTTCATAAAAAAAAATGCATGTTGTGTTCACTTGTGTTATCTTTAACTAATATTTAAATTAGTTTGATGATCTGAAACATTAAAGTCTGACAAACATGCAAAAAAATAAGAAATCAGGAAGGGGCAAACACTTTTTCACACCACTGTATACATATAAGTATGTATGAGTGCACCCCTCATATTTTAGCAACCAGTGTAGTGTATCTTCTCAAGGGACAATACCATAGAAATGTAACGTCTCTAGGTTACGTATGTAAACCTAGTTTCCTGAGGGAACAAGACGCTGCGTCGCAACGCTTTGGAAACGCCTCGCATTGTCCACGCTCTAAACCACGTGTGAAAGGTGGCTAATAGGTTGCGCAAACTAAGAGCTACAAAATGGCTGAGCAATGGAAGCAACATTAGCTTCTGACAAAGAGATGCAGAGAGTGTGGCTCGGGGATGCAGCATCTCATTCCCTCAAGGAACTAGGGTGGTTCAAGGGGTGGAGGGAGACAACCACTGGAGGACAGTTGCGCCCTTAAGCACATCTTGTGGCAGGGCTAACAGTCTGGCCTCCTGTATCCGAACGGCTGGTGCCCTGCAGCCATCGGTGCCTCCGGAAAGGCAGCGGTTCACTTGCTGGAGGAGGCCTCCTGGTGGTGCTGCGGAGGGACAGGCACCTTGCAACGAGGTGCACACCATCCTCCTAGATGTAAGCCAGCAGGACTTACACACCACAGTCCATTTATTAGAAGCGAGGACGACCCTCAGGTCGCCTGGCTTCTTCTTGGGCCTAGAGCATCGCCAGGGGCCTCTGGGGCCTCCCCGTGAGGACCGGGTAGCAACGCTTTCTTTCTGGGCTTCGCGGTGCCTGGACATACCAGGCTAAGGCTGCCGCCGAGCAGTCCCAATAGGAGCGGCAAGGGAGGTACCACTGAAACGCCGCCGATTGCTTCTTAGTCTTCTGAAACTTGTCGACGTCCGCCGCTACAGCATCGCCGAACAAGCCAGGAGGAGCCATCGAAACGTTTAGCAGTACAGCCCTATCCCTGTCAAGGATATCCAACAGGGTGAGCCACAGATGCGTTTCTGTGCTACTAGGGCTGACATGGACCGACCAACGGGCCGCGCCGTATCCTTGGTCGGCAGCCCGACGCAACTCCTTAATATCGTCAGCCCCAGAGCTAAATCCTTTGTCCAACTCTTACAGCAGGTCAGCCTGGTATGCCTGCAACACACCCACTGTGTGGAGGCAACCTGCAGCCTGACCCGTTGCCGTGTAAGCCTACCAACTATAGCTGAATTAGCCCGCAACGGTTTAGTAGGAAACACCGGGGCCTTGGTGGAAACACCTCGGTGTGCAGGTCAGGGAAGAACGGTAGGCCTGCTGCGGGCCTGTACAGCTTGTACATCAGTACAGATTTACTATCCTCTGAAAATAACTCAACACACAGCCATTATTGTCTACATACAGTACATCCTAAGTGAACATGTAAAAACTGTTTCCAAAGTGTCAGAATTTTGTGTGAGAACCATTGTTATCAAACACTGCCTTAATCTTCCTGTGCATAGAATTCACCAGAGCTGCACAGGTTGTTGCTCTGGTGTTGCTTTTCGTGGCATCATTGAGCTGCTATACACATGGCGCTTCTCTACCTTCTGGTTGAGGATGCCCCACAGGTGCTGAATAGGGTATAGGTCTGGAGACATAGTGTGCCACTTCGTCGCCTTCATTTTCAGCTTCCTCAGCAAGCAGTAACTGACGTTTCATTTCTATATTATTGTCCCTTCAGAAGATATGCTAAACTGGTTGGTGAAATGTGAGGGGTGTACTCACTTTTGTGAAATACTATAACATATATATATATATATATATATATATATATATATATATATATATATATATATATATACACACACACACACACACACACACACATTCTTTTTTTAATTGTCTGGTCATTTTTGGTAATTGTTTTAACTGTAATGAAGACCACTAGAGGGCATCAATATATTATGAATAACGTGGTGGTCTAAAAAAACTAATATATATATATATATATATATATATATATATATATATATATATATATATATATATATATATATATATATATATATTAATTGTCTACATTATGCAAATAAGCTGGCTACTATACCATTATACTAAATGTACACATATGTTCCAGAATTCAAACATAAATATTACATATAAGTGTGTTTGGACTGTGTAAAGGTTATTTGGTTGGACATTAAAAGCTGAATCACTAAGGCATCATCAGCAGTGACAATCTGAACATTTCATACCCAAACCTCTAATACAATGAAATAATACATACTATTGTATAACAGAAATGCGTAGATTGTGGTCAAGCTCTCCGGCTGGTAAGGAAAGGCATTTCTCTCTTTCCTCTTCTTTCGAGTGACACAAACTAATCGTAAATGTGATGAGTTCATGTATATGGAAGGACACTATCAGTGGCCCCGTGACACTGGATGCGCTACAGATCAAAAACTTGAGGCCTTGCAGCTGGGAGCTGACGTGAGTGGGTTAGAATTGAGCGAGTAAATGGGAAATAAAAGATGAACATTGAGATTCCACGAATCATCACTGCATCATTAATTGTTCATGTAAGTCTCTGTAAGTTTCTGGATTTAAAAGTAAAAAAAAATATTTTCAGTTCATCTGCATTACAATTTACAGTATGGTATTTGCATTTTCTGTGTCTCTAAGTGGGCGGCATCCACTTCGACCCTGATCAGGATCAAGTGGATGCTGGAGATAAATATTTATAGGCCGGTAAATAGTTTACATTAGATCTCTGACAAGCACACAGCAGGATCATATTTAATATGTCTGCACCTGGGGCCAAAGGCACAAAGCACTGTCCATATTTACCTGGTAATCCTAGGGGAGCCTTCTGGGTAGCTTAGAAGCGTATGACAGCGGCCTCAGTGTGAGATGAACTCAACACCTCTGAAAGGGCATCTTCCTCTGTACCATATGAGGTTGAGGACATACTCAGAATAGACACTTCAAGTTCGTAATTGTCGAGGCAGCTGCAAGAGGCTGCGGCCAAAAATCCGGCTGTGGGTGATGAAGCCAGGGTTCTAAAGAAGAGATTCATTTCAATAAATGATCTTATGTGGAGTCAGGAGAAGTAATAATAAGGTTCCATCCGGGAAGTCATTGCAGAATGCTTTGGATAAGGTCAGTCTACTACAGTGGCTCAGGACCACCGCTTGCGTTTAAGCGCTTATAACTGCACACCTTAACAGTGATGGAACTGTAATGAATGAACATTTGGTGCCACCCAGATGAGATCCCTTTTGAGTCTTGTTCCTCTCAGGGTTTCTTCCTCATGCCCTCTCAGGGAGTTTTTCCTTGCCACAGTCACTGGCTCACATTTATTAGTGACAAACTTACAATAATGAAGAACAAACTTGTACATAACCACTTAAATAATCTCTGTAGAGCTGCTGTGAGACAATGTTTATTGTTAAAAGCGCTACACAAATAAAAATGTATTGAATTGAATATGTCAAGGCCTAAGACTATTTACCACAACCTTAATTTTTTGAGGTGCTGCAAGTGTACAGTGTACTGTATAGCGTATCTCAACTGCTACGTCTTGAGATCTTTCCGATACACAGGTACAAACCTAAAAGAAAGAACCCTATAATTTGATGTTCTTTTGCTATCATCCTCTCTATTCCTCAGATTAATCTGAATGTGATGCTGTTAAGTGGTTGAACAGAGTCGCAGAGGAGTTTGGGATCTTAAACTCAAGAGCGCAACATTGACAGACAGCAACAGCAGTCTAACAGTCTGTACTGGGATTTGTTCGTGATGCAGGATCTCAGTTTGCAGACAAAGTTCTAGCAAGTGACTAAGAGAATAAGAAAATAAAATTAGGAAGTGGAAATAAAAAATGGTGCAAATGGGGTTTGTGCACGTTGCAAACACATGAAAACAAACTGACGGTTAAAATACATTGGATTTTGCGTGTTACTTTGCAAACTCTCACTTAAATGTATGTGATTCTAGGGTTTTATTTTCTTAATCAATGCCATAGTCAGCTTTGCATTTACAGAGATTTGTAGGTTTGTGTAGTAAATGCCTGTTTGTAAATTGCTTGTCCATTTGCCAACTTGTTTTAGATAGTTGCCTGAATGAAGCTGAATAAACTGAAAGAAAACATGCAATTGTGTCCATTTGCCTACTTTTTTAAAGGAAATGGTTCAAATGTTCGAATCTTAAGAAATCTTGGAACTATACAAAAAATGAATGCTGAATATATATGCTAATGAATAGTCTTAATCTTAAGAGAGAAAACCAGCGTTTAAACAAAAATCATAAAACCCCTACATGATACTTAGAGAGGCGGATGTAGGGGTTTTATGATTTGTGTTTAAACGCTGGTTAATGCTATGAAAATTCTCAGGGAAGATGTTCCACTAGAATGAAAGTGTGTTTGTAGAGGTTTGTGCTCATTCAGCCATAAGAGTGTTATTAAAGTCAGGTAGTGATGTGGGTGAGGTAAGGTGAGGAGGCCTGGGCTGCAGTCAGCATTCCAATTCATCCCAGTGGTAGCAGGAGATCTTCTTCTCCAACCCATCTAAAGCATATCTTTATAGAGCTGGAGAGAGTTTTTGGTCTTCTAGTTCAAGTTAAGGGAAAATCTCATGCTACCACATCCAAAAACATCCTATACACTCGTGTTCCCCCGACTTTGTAGGAACAGTTTGGGGTAGAACCACATATGGTGGGAAAAGTCCTGGAAATATTTTTGTCCGTTTAGTATATGTGCTATGGAAAATTACCATGAAAAATCAAATCAAAAAATAAAAATGCATCATCAGACTTCATACAACTAAGCACGTCCTGCACACACATTAGCAGAGGTGCCAAACCTGACAAGGAATAATGAGCAATCCCTTTGAATCTTGACCCCATAAGAGGTTGTTTTACTTAATAAGGTGTCACTATAAGTCTTTAACTGTGCTGAGGCTGGCATGGAACTGCGTTTCACTTTCCAAACTAAAACAGTGCATTCAGAAAGTATTCAGACCACCTTCACTCTTTTCAGTTCTGAAGTCTGATACTACAGTCGTTCAAATAATACATTTTTTCATTAATCTACACTCAATACCGCATAATGAACTAAAAAATCTAGAAATGTTTGTAAATCAAGTAAAGAGAAAAAAACTGCAATATTACATGTATGTAAGTATTCAGACCTTTAAATAAGTTTTTAGTTGAAGCACCTTTGACAACAATTGTAGCCATGAGTCTTTTTGGGTATGACGTAACAAGCTTTGCACAGCTGCAAATTATCTTAAGCCTGGGAATGTTGGATGGAGACCGATAATGGACAGCCACTTTCTGGTCTCTCCAGAGATGTAACATGTGGTGCCTGGTTTTCTATAAACATAACATATAGAATTGTGGCCAAACAGTTCAATCTTGGTTTTATTACACTAATTTTATCTTTTTCCTCACAGACTGAGAGTTCCTCAGGTGTACTTCTTTGCAAAACTCCATGCAGGTGTTCATGTGTTTAGGACTCAAGAGATCCCACCGTCATGCCACTTTGCCATGAAGCCCAGGTCAGTGGAGGGCTGCAGTGATGGTTATGCATCTGGAAATTTGTCCCATCTCCACATAGGAGCTCCGGAGCTTAGTCAAAGTGACCATCTCTCAGAGTCACCAGTTACTAAGGCCCATGTCCCCCAGTTGCTCAGTTTGTCCAGACAACCAACTCTTGAAAGAGTCCTGTTTGTGCCACACTTCTTCCATTTAAGAATTCTGGAGGGCACTGTGCTCTTGGGGATTTTCAGAGCAGCAGCATTTCCCCGGATCTGTGGAGTTAATTTGACATCATGGCTTGGTTTTTGCTCTGATATGCATTGTCAGCTGTGAGGCCCTCTACAGAAAGATGTGTTTGGCTATTCAAATCATGTCCAATCCATTAACTTTTTCACAGGTAGACTTCAGTCAAGATGGAGAAATATCTTAGCAACGATCAAGAGAAATGGGAGGCACCCGAGCTAAATTGTTGCAAAGGGTCTGAATGTTTAAGTTTTGTTATATTTCAGGGTCTTTGTCATACATTTGCACAAAATTCTAAAATTTAGTTTTCACTTTGTGGGGTACTGAGTGCAGATAAATGAAAAAGAAAAAGAATTCCAACGATTGTAGTATCAGGCTGCAACATAATATAGTGAAATGGGGTCTGAATCCTTTCTGAAAGCACTGTAATTCCATCAATATATCTGCTAGAAAAAAAATGCTTTCCCAATGAGGCTATCAGACCTATTTGAGTCCATGCCTCATCACACTTTTTAAGAAGGATACCAGGATGTAGAATTGTGACCTGTAACAGATGGAACATAATCCACACTCACATTTTTTGGGCAGAAAGCCAGGAAACCTGCTAATAAAGTTCTTTAGAAAAAAATTAATGTGGCAGTCGGTCATTTCTGTACTTCTTCCACACCTGCTCGCTGAAACAGGTGTGCATCACTCCATCATAACGATTGGGAAACTTTGACACCTTATAATCTGCTGTGATGGAGTAGCTCCTTACTGAAGAATCTAGCCAGCTGTAGTTTGATCTGGCTCTCTATAAATACATGTGTTTTATGCCCAATAGGCAGCTCTTCATCAGCCGAGTGATGTTCCGTGTTCAAGCAAAGCGTGGGCTTGCTTACACTCCCACTTTCATCCATCATTCGCATCGTGTTCAAGTTTACAGAATGGCAGCAAAAAAAAAAAAAAAAAAATTCTGAAACTAATCTGGAAAAGATTTGTACAAAAGTCTCCTGTATCTTATGACACGGGTTTGCGCTTTCCCTGCTCGGGAACGACTCGTGAGTAATTATCATTTGGGAACGTGGAAACCTTCTCTGGCTTTGTCATCGCTGTTGTTTTTTCTGTCTTCCGCATGCGTTTTATTTGCCTTGTCATTTTTCTTGCTCGTTAATGTCTGCTTGCTGAAAAATTAAAGCACTCAAGTCGAACTCTGCTGGGATCAGACTGAGATCAGCAGCTAATATCGGAGAGTTCAAAACACCTGCGCAAATATCAACCGATTCATCTGTTTTTTTTATTATTTTTTTTTTCGGTATTGGTGTTTTGGGAGGACGTTGGAAGGGTTGCAGAGTGTAGTTTTAGAGGGACATGAGTGGTGCTTCTCCTCAAGCTCCTCCTAAAAAAGCATTTATATTACATTTATGGCATTTGGCAGACACCTGTATCTCATTTCTGTACAACTGAGCTATTAAGGGTTGAGGGCCTTCCTCAAGGGTCCAGCAGTCGCACAACCTTCTCATCAGATGTCCAATAGCTTAACCTACCACTTGGAGTGTAAAATCCCTTTATACTTTATCACACTCATACTCTCCCATAGTAGATATTATAATATACAACACAATGGTCATTGTCACAATTAAGTAGAACGTATTTAGTGCATATTTTGTATATAGTGCACATTTTCACCACTCAGAGACTTTACATTTATTTGCTGTACATATATTTGCATATGATCTGCCCTTGTCAGTTTGCACAATGCTTCTATTTAAACTTCTGGGAGCTGCAAAAAGGCACCAGAAAAAGGTACTATTTCGATTCTGAGTACCTGCGCAATACAAAGACATTAAAGTTGTATCTACTGGATAGAGCAGCAAAGGGTACAAAATGTTATAGTTGTCATATAACCATTCATTCCTTCATTTTTTGTCTTTTTAAACCATGTTTCTGGTCTTCATTGTGTCTGGCCATGCCTAGATGACTCGATGTCTTGTGTAAAATACACTCCTGTGACCTTTCAGATTCTCCACTCGTTAGAAATAAAAAAAAAACAGAAGTGTGCTGTATGAGACACACAAAGTTACAACGAAAACGCAAGGCAAAAGTGTTCGTTATCACAACCCCAATTCCAAAAATAGTCTTAATAAAAAAATATATGTAAATAAAAACACAATGCAATGATTTGCAAATCTCATAAACCCATATTTTATTCAGACTGTGCATCCGGAAAGTATTCACAGTGCTGCACTTTTTCCACATTTTGTTATGTTAAAGCCTTATTTCATAATGGATTACATTCATTAATTTCCTCAAAATTCTAAAAACAAAACCCCATAATGACAGCATAAAAGAAGTGTGTTTGAAATCTTTGCAAATGTATTAATAATACAAAAAAAGAAAAAAAATCACGTACACATGTATTCACAGCTTTTGCTCAATAATTTGTTGTACAGCCTCAAGGCTTTTTGAGTTTGATGCTACAAGCTTGGTGCGCATATTTCTGGGCAGTTTCTGCCCAAGTTCAAGTCTGGGCTCTGGCTGGGCCACCCAGGAACATTCACAAAGTCGTTCTGTATCCATTCCTTTGTTTTCTTGGCTGTGTGCTTAGGTGTGTCGTTGACCTGTCGGAAGATGAACCGTTGCCCCAGTCTGAGGTCCAGAGCGCTCTGAAGCAAGTTTTCATCAAGGGTGTCTCTGTTCATTGCTAAAAAACATCCCCACAGCATGATGCTGCCACCACCATGCTTCACTGTAGGGATGGTATTGGCCAGGTGATGAGCGGTGCCCGGTTTCCTCCAGACATGACGCTTAGCATTTAGGCCAAAGAGTTCAATCTCCAGGGGATTTTTCTGTGATCAACTGCAACCAAACTATTGACTATTACTGGCATTTCCCCAGGTGGCATTCACCTGTGAGTGATGTCACTTCCCAATACAAACACGCTCAATAATATCGTTTTACCCCTGTCACTTGATCGACAGCTTTCCGTGCAAGGCATCGGGAATGCAAATGCAAAAAGATTTGCAATTCCATTGGAGATTTGGCAGGCTACATGCGCAACGTAGAGGAAGTGAAAAAGCAGACGTGGTAATTAATATTGCTATTTAAATATCGCATGTTCATAACTCGTAAGACACGGGAAATACATTTGCAAATGGACTGCTTTTCCGTTTGAATTCTAGCAGTCACTGTGCGTTCGGCAAAAAGCGAAAAAACTCAATTTATGCGTCCACATATAAAAAAACGCAGTTGCAAATACAATTTGCAGTTGCTTTTGAAAATTGTCTGGAATACCTTTCTATCTACCCCTTCCACCCAGAGCGCATCTTTTTCAGAGCAGGCCTTGCATTTTTGATGATCTTTTGTTTGATTGTGAATAAAATATGGATTTATGAGATTTGAAAATAATTATAATAATCCATATTCTTCTCTTCCTGTCACCTCTTTTCTCTCTCTGTCTCTCTCTGAGTCGAGTTTAACATGCTCCTGAGGTTCCAGGGACCACTGTTTCTCCCCTCTGTGGATCTTCCCACTTCGTCCAGGCCTGCCTCTACATAGTGTTCTCTTTGTTTGAAGGCCACTCTGTGCAGCTTGGGACGTTTTTCATCAACGCCTTGGGTGGTTCCATGAAATTCCGGAGTAAGAAGGGGCGCTTTAAGGATGGACTGGACTGTAGTTAATGTCAACAGTCTCCTACACTGACTCAGGACTACTTTTCGCTTCTGATCACCATCACTGCACCCCCAACATCTTATATCTGCTATAAATGGACATTCGGTGCAACCCAGATGAGGATGGGTTCCCTCATGAGTCTGGTTCCTCTCAAGGTTTCTTCCTTATGCCATCTCTGGGAGTTTTTCCTTGCCACAGTCACCACCGGCTGCTCATCAGGGACAAACTTACTTATAAAGAACATATTCACTTTTAATCACCAAAATAAAAATCAATTGAATTGAATTAAAAATAATTGTATTCTGTTTTTATTTTTTATTTTGCAAACGGAATAAATGTCCAAGATTTTTTTGTGTAGAAGCTGATATTATTCACAGTGTCTATTGAGCATGAACACAAATTCCCCATTCCCTTACGCTATGTTACACATATAAAAATCCGAATTGACTCATAGCTAAATTCTGCATTACAGATTGTTTAAATGCCATCGTGTTTATTTTGATATGCTAATGTGAGCTCCTCATATATCTGAGCTCTGGCAGAGACTAAACTCTTGCACAGCGTTGCAGGGATGATTAAGGTTTATTAGCATTTACGTTAGATTTAATTAGATGTGTGTGAGTAGAGTTGCTAGGTTAATAGCTATAATCAGGGTTACTGCTTGTACCGGTTTGTGAAAAAAACACAAAACATTTGATGAAGTAAAATACGGCCGGATTTTGAGCAACACAAGCTGATAGCGTCGGTGCCTGACCTTTCGTCTCTTGTCAAGTCGTGATTGAATTCACTGCTCGAAGATGCTGATACTTTGGATTTGAATTACTGATTAAATTTAGGTGTAAATTATTGAATACAATTGTTGTAATAGATCACATATGTAAATAAACTCAATGTGCGACGGTGGAAAAACATCCATCTTGTGCAGAGTTTTGTGTGCAAGCTGTTGGGCAAACGGTTCAATGTGCTATAATGATGGAATTGTCTAATTCAGATAATAGGCAGGTGCAGTGCATTATAATGATATACATGTTGTAATTTTGGGAGATTTGAGACTCCTGTTTTATTGCAATACTACCAAACAGAATCGCTTCACAAATTAGTCATAATGACAGTAATCATTCGTTCTTTTTGTATTGCTTGATTGACTGACTGTTGATGGTATTTTTTTCGTATCAAGGGTTAGAAAATAGCGCTGCCAAAACACAGGCTCTAGAACGAAAGGGCCGTTTCCTGGACAAGACATAAATAAGAATCTGATTTACCAAAGACTTCAACTGCACACATTAAAAAGTGACTAGTAACAAAAAGTCGACGTGATGTTTGTTTATTTCTAAATCATTTGATTCTTGAAAAAGCAGCCTATTCTTGTCCAGATGGGACCGGTTATGTAAGATCATTCTTAAATGCACACTGCAGAAAGATTATACCCTTATGTAACAACAAGCTCAGTCTGGTAACAAATCAAAGACCATTCTGTGGCATCGTGAGACTATTGGAGGCTATGGGAGACATTTGGTTGTCATGATATGGCTCCAATTGACCAGGACCGAAGGGTCACTGCCAAGTTCTTCTGACTGATTACATTTATTGTATTATCAAAACATCATTTTCCTTAAAGGGGTTGATCCCTTCCAGAATGATAATGCCCCGTCTACATAAGGACGTCTGCCAAATGACAGAAATTTAAGCATTTGGCAGACGTCTTTATTCAGCTGGTATTCTACAGTACATTTATCTCATTTATACAGTGGAGCAGTTGAGGTCTTTGCTCAATGACCCAGCAATTGCAGGTCAGTGGTGCTGGGATCTGAACTCACAACCTTCTAAACACATGTCAACATTTTAACCATTGAGCTACCACTTCCTTCATGTGCTGGACCCAAGGGGGATTCTGTAGATATTCACCAACTAAGTGAATATCTTTTGGAAGCTGTTTAAAGTCAACGTTTGACAAGACTTGTCAATTCTAGGACAATGTCTAGGATCATTTAATCTCATTTGTTTACTAATAACCCATCAACCCAGTCAGTAACTTTAAGTTCAAGTGAAATTAAGAGCGCCTCCAAATGGACTGTTTTATATTTACATTAAATAAATTGTGGACAAAATTTCAGGTCATAGATTGAATTATGCAAAAATAGAGAGAAATCTTATTCAAAATCTGTTGTAGTTTTAATGAATGTGAGGTCATTAAGAAATTGGGTATATTTCCATTTTTAAAAACAAAATTCCAACAAAATCATATTTTTAACTGGTTATGAAAACATTTGAAAGTAAATAGCTTTCATTTTATAATGATAGGTTTGACAGACCAATAGAATTGAACATATTTCCAGTGGAGCATAGTGTCAAAGCTGTAGCCACGTTACATGTAAATCAGGTATCTGCTGCAACGGCAAAGAGGGAAAAAAAATAATAATTATATTTTAATAAATATTTTTGGTTTGCAACCAACTTCATTTTGAATTTGCGTTATTTCGTTTTAACCTTATACCTGATAAATCAGAACGTTTGTTTTCACACATACATACAACTGCAAAAAAGAACTATAATCTTTGTAATAGATATATAAAATAGATATTGATATTTTGGAGATATAAAGAACCAAAGCTGCTTCAAAGCACATTTTTATTTTTTTTTTCGCAATTTTCTGCAGGTCATAAACTGGCAAAGATGAATTTGAGTCAGAGATGCCACAGAGTCTTCTATTTGAAAATTTTAAACCAATATGTACAAAAAAACACAATCCCTGAATATATCTTGCATCTGCCATAATTATTTCAAAAACAGACTATTCCAAAAATCTCTATTATCCCAGGAACTCATGCAGGTACAAGCCTGTCATTTTGCACATTACTAAGTGGAAATAGTGGCATCATTTCCAGCAGGTATTAAACAAATCGAATGGCTGTACCATGCTGGTTTTCCTTTTCATTTCTCACCCATCTGTCATCTATTATAGATTTTAATTCTTCAGCAAATTGTATTTTAAATACGGCTTTTAATATGTGCTTGTCCGATGACTGGTCGGTTTTTGCATTAAATATACTTTTAACAAAATGTATAAATGTATAAACCTTGAGTATTTTTTAACAGTGAATTGATTAAGTCACCCTGAACAATTATCTTACATAACATTGGGTCAGTTCAGGAGAACAGCAAGGAGTAGGCAAGAGGAACGAATCTGGATTGAACTCAAATTGCAAATGTTGACTTTGCTATATAGTATTATGTCTTTTCTGAAAAATACAAATAAAAAATATTTCGATATGAAAAATCTCTTTAAATAAAAAATTATAAAATAGCACTTCTATTATAACATTTCAAAGTTTCTATAAGATTTTGTGAGATGAAGATCACGTGCCCAAGTTAATGAATTCGAAGAATGTATTTGACGTGGCTTTATAGAAACAATGATTTTTATCCAACTACACGATAGATAGATAGATAGATAGATAGATAGATAGATAAATAGATAGATAGATAGATAGATAGATAGATAGATAGATAGATAGATAGATAGATAGATAGATAGATAGATAGATAGATAGATAGATGCTTTGTTTGTCACTTCCTTATTGGATTGAACCTTTCTAGCATCTGAATTCGATGTGCTTTGACGTCGCGACGGGGTTCACAAGACTGTTAGGGATTTGTTTCTATTGATTTATTAAACCTCCAGCATGCAGGGTCCAAACAGTCTCCTGATTGCTGCTCAATCCATGTGCCCATAGCATTTTATTTATCTATGCTATGCTATCTACGCTAATATAAGCTATATTGCCAAAAGTATTAGATCGCCTGATCGTAAGTATGGAAGATGTTCCACTAGATTTTGAAGTGTGCTTATGGCTATTTGTGTTTATCAGCCACAAGGGTGTTACTAATGTAGGTGAGGTGATGAGGTCTGGGGTGCAGCCAGCGTTCCAATTCATCCCAAAGGTGTTCAGTAGGGATGAGATCAGAGCTCTATAGCAGGCCACTCAAGTTCTTCCTCCCCAAAGCATGTAAACCAGATCTTCAAGGAGCTCACTTTGTGCACAGGGGACTTACCATGCTGGAACAGGTTTGGGTTTCAAGTTTAAGTGAATGCAAAATTTCATTATAGCACATCTAAAAACGTCCTGAACAATTGAGTGCCTTCAGCTTTGTGGTAACATTTTGGAAAAGAACAATATAGAGCAGGAAACGTAAGGTGACCCAATACTTTTGGAAATATAGTGTATGTATATACATATACACATATATATTAAATACATGCACCAACCATACATAATAACATTATAACATTATGACTGGTGAAGTGAATAGCACTATTAGGCAGCAAGTGAACATTTAGTGAACATTTAGTCCGTAAAGTTGATGTGTCAAAGAATTTGAAAGAGTTTGACAACAGCCAAATCGTGATGGCTAGACGACTGGGTCAGAGCATCTTCAAAACTGTAGCTTTTGTGGGGTGTCTGCAGTGGTCAGTATTTATCAAAAGTGGCTCAAGGAAGGAACAGTAGTGAACAGCTATGAATTTCTCTTCAAGGGAAAAAACCTGACAATTTTGCAAAGCAAAGGAGTGAATGAATAAAGGATATGAAGGAAGGAATGAAAACAAAATATATCATTAAAAGTAATAAATAAATTAAAATTAAATAATAAATGTAAAACACACACACACATGCACACGCACACATACACACACCTGTATTATCCAAATGGGGTCTAACAAATGTAAACTATTTAATAAATTTTTTCTATTTATTTATTTTTTAATTAATTTAATTTGTGGCAATTTTATTGATTACATAATTTAATCAATATAATAAAAAGTGTATTGCTCACCACAAATGTTAACAATAATAAACTGCGTTAAGAAAAAAGCCAATCAATTTTATGTTTCGCATTTCTTACCCCGTCAAAACAGAGCTACGTACGTGTATATATATATATATATATATATATATATATATATATATATATATATATATATATATAATGTGTATATAATATATATAGACATAGACATAGACATAGTCACATTAAGAATAGAGAAATAGAGAAATGGAGCAGGTAAATTCCCCAGATGCTAAAACAAATCTTGAAATGGAAATGGCACTTGGTGAATCCTGAAATAAATTCTCTTTCATACAGAAGCAGGTCAAAACATGTAGTATTTATACTGTATATTCAGTACTGGCATTGAGTCTTTTATCTACAGGTTTAATGGATTTACCTCCAAGTGCCTTTATGAAAGCACTCAGAGACCCATTAGGATCATGATTTAGGGTTTGTTTTATATCCACTATCCTGTCTTATTTAGTTTTGTCTGTTGCTGTAACAGTGTTCGATATATACCGTATTTTCCGGACAATAAGTCGCTACTTTTTTCCCACGCTTTGAACCCCGCGGCTTAAACAATGAAGTGGCTAATTTATGGATTTTTCCTGGGGTTTTCCAGTTTCACAAACTTCAAGCCAAAAAACTAAACCCCATAACTTTAGACCAATGAAATTGCCGAACAGGTTCAGGTGAACCAATGAAACCCTTTATATTAAATCAGATGCGCTCCCACTGAATCAGGCCGCACCACATCATAAATATGGATGATGTTCCTCTGACGTTTGACCTGCCGCTCACTCGGACTGTCTACAGGAAATGCGAATCATTCGTCACGCTGAAAACAACCGGGCATGAAAACACACACTTCACCTGTGTTCTGAGCTGCACTGCATCGGGAGAAAAGCTTCACCGATGGTGATTTTTAAACGCACAACGATGCCAAAAGATAAACTCGTGAAAAAAATTGTTGTGAAAAGAAGGAGGAAGACAGTGAACAATGACTTTCTTGGGAGGCTACTGTTTAGATACAAGCCGTGTTACAGACACTGTCTTTCGTTAAAGCCTGTGTAAAGTTCATTAGTTTTACTGTAGACGGCTTATAGACAGGTGCGGCTTATTTATGTTCAAAATAAACATCTTTGTAAAATTCAGTGGGTGTGGCTTATATTTGGGTGCGCTTAATAGTCCGGAAATTACGGTAATGAAAGTTGTTGTGTAGTTATATACACTTTACATAGAACTTGGAATGTCATTGTTGAACATCCAATTCCACATTTAGTCCCCATTTGCTTTTAGAATAACCGCCAGTCTTATTGAAAAATGTTCTACTATATTTTGAAGTGTGCTCATCACAAGGGTGTCCGTAAAATCAAGTACTGTTGTAGAGTGCGGTGAGGAGACCTGAGGTGCAGTCAGTGAACCAATTTATACCAATGGTGTTCAATTGGCTTGAGGTCGAAGCTCTACAGAAGGATCTTCAAACCAATCATTAGAAACTATATCTTCATGGCTTATTAGCTGGCATTGTGTTCACGGGTATTGTCATGCTGGAACAGGTTTGGGTCTCCTGGTTCAAATGAAGGGTAAATACTATACAATTGTGTGCTTTCAACTTTGTGGTAACAGTTTGGGGAAGAACCACATATAGTGTTGCCAGATTTGTAACCTAATACAGTTGTACAATTATGCAATTAAAGCATGATTTTTTTTTTACAAATTAACATCATTCTATGAAATTATTCTAAAGCAGGGTTCCCTGGTGGTCTAGTGGTTAGGATGTGGCCCGGGTTCGATTCCCAGTCAGGGACCCTAACCCAGCCATTAGGTGG
This sequence comes from Silurus meridionalis, assembly GCF_014805685.1. Classification (NCBI taxonomy): domain Eukaryota; kingdom Metazoa; phylum Chordata; class Actinopteri; order Siluriformes; family Siluridae; genus Silurus; species Silurus meridionalis. The sequence goes on along the minus strand of NC_060895.1, from coordinate 4,562,844 downwards.
TTCATGCGGATCACATGCGGATCACGAATCCGCTGTGGCGACCCCTAATGGGAGAAGTCGAAAGAAAGTTATGAAATTATTGTAAAGCACTCGGAATATTTGATAAAATAATTTATGATTAATATAATTTATATGTTCACTGTGTTTTTCTTTAAAGGGCTTGAAAAACGTATTATCTGTCTTTTTTTTACATATGAAAATCTTCACAGTTATGGTTCAATATAAAAATGTATGTGCTTCATTTTAGCAAAAAGACCATGATAAATTCACCACTTGCACAAAATAAGTGTCAGGTCATTATTGATACCAAGTTCAGTTTTAATCTCAATAGATGGCATTTGCTTGAAAAAAATGAAAGCCCACCGGCCTTTGTTAGACAGCTGGAGTTAAAGTCAAATTTCACCTTCCAGCACCATAATGACCTAAATCCAGCAAAGGATTGGCTTCAGAAAAAAGAGAGATCAAAATGAAAGCTGAATCGAAAAGGGCTGCGAACAGAAGATCCCCTCGCGACGAGAATAATTTTGTGTGGAACCCGAGTAGTACAACATGGCCGGAATAAGATTGCGTTTGTTGCTATAGAATAGCAAGAATAGTTGCAAGGAATAGACAATTTAACAGAATCTTAAAATATCATATATAGCAGTGTCAGGCCGTGCATTTGGTACCTGGGCTTTAAGAGGGGAATTACCCTATTTAATCCACCCCTTAATACCACCACTATCACGTCGCGACTATAGAAACCATCAATACTATACAAAAACGTGGCATTACAGAGAGAGAGGCATTTCACATATGGAGAGGAAATACCATTTTACTAAAGCAAGAAACCCAATTAAGACTCTACACTACAACCAGAACTGTGCACCTACATCATCTGGAGCAGCTCAGAATCAATATTTGTCTAATAACATGATGAAAACATTACAATGTAAATAAAATCCAACCTACTCACCAGAGATGCAGACTCATAATGTGCACCACTCCTCAGAGGCTGTAATCCAGTGGTACCGCTCGTATTTACTGGTCTGAAAGTCGAGAACAAACCCTTCCCCGGGCTGAGACAAGCTAGCTAGCTTTAGGGTTGGCCGACCGTCTCACGATGTCTAGCTTTTCTTCAAAATGTATTTTTAAGTATGTCTGAGACCAAATCAATTCCTCCGTAGGCATAAAAAAAGTGTAACTCAGATGTATTAATGTGTCCAGAGCTACACACATGTTTTGCCAGTTTGAACTTGGCTGTAACAGTTTCCCTCTGACCAACCAATCAGATCATGCTGACGCTATTCTGGGCCGGCTAGCTGCACTGTGAGGTGAATTTAAAATTTGGTTCGGTTAAAGAAACAGAGCTCTTTCTCAAGGAGACTGTGGTAAAAAGGCCAGCAGTACAGACTTTGAAGGCCCTGGGCAGATTAGACTGACATGGCACCACATAGAGGCTGAAATCTGAATGGACAAAAAATCTAACATCCACATACACGTACTGGAAGCAGTGCAGGTTTGTGCTTTTGATAGTGTTTAGGCTAACAGAGAAGGCTTTGCTGGCCCTGACCGCCCTCCACTTGTATATATTACTTACAATATATGGCAAAAGTATTGAGACACCTGACTTTTACTTTCATAGGTGGTTCTTCCCCACACTGTCACAACAAAGTTGCAGGCATGCAATTGTATATGATGTCTTTGAATGCAAAATCATGGAATTTCCCATTAACTTTAACTAGGAGACACAAACATGTTCCAGCATGACAAAAAAAATCTAAAACAAAGCCAGCTCCTTGAAGATATCCTATACATAAGTTGGAGTGGAAGATCTTGAGTGGCCTGCTATAGAGCTCTGACCTCAACCTGAAAAACCTTAGGGATAAATTGAAATGCTGACTGCACCCCAGTCCTCCTCACCTTACATCAGTACATAACTTTACTAACGCTCAGGTGGCTTAATAAGTGCAAATCTACACTCTTCCCATGATAGTGAAGCTTATTATAACATTAAATGGAAACTAAATGTGGAATGGGATGTTCATATAGAGTATCTTGGTTATGACAAGTGTGTGCTTTTTACATCCACTGTACAGTTTACATATGTAACTTATTTTGAATTAAAACAAATGAAGATTTCATGTATATTTATGTTTCTGTCTCACAACAGATGGTGCAACTGCTATTATTTGGCGAGTAATAAGTATCCTGATAATAAGGTGTAATAATTAGAGCAGATAATAAAAATGATGGTTTTATGCAACATCTGCGAGATGGAGAAACTCCTGAACGTCGGCTTTGAGCTAGAGCTAGAAATAGCCGTGTACACTGTACATTACGGGTCTTGATTGCATTAATTAGCTCAGGCTCATCTGAAGACTATTGCTAGTGGTGGAATAAACCCACACAAGCAAACTTTGCACATGGCCGCTGTGCAGAACACAAAGCATGCAAATGTGCAGAGAACGATTCAGAGAAGCCAAGAGAACGCCTAAGCATTAACGAAAACCAAAGGCGATGAGAGAACACAAAAATGTGTGGGTTTTGGTGGCAATAAAAGAGAATATTTCCAATGCAAGCTGCCTAGATAAAGTCAAGTTCTGCTCTGAGAATGGCGTAAAATGCACAAGCAGGCACAGATACAATGTATTCAACGCATAGAAGATTTTGCTAACTATATCCAAGCCAATCGTCTTTAAAAGTGAGAAAATTATAATGCCTCCTTCGCTAAAAGAAAAAAAATGTTGGCCATATGGGCCTGGAAAAATCCAGACAAAGAGCCAGAGATGTAACGTTTTGGCCTGGGATGTGCAGACAGATTGAGAGCATTGTGGGAAGACGTTCTGTCTGATTAAAACACCGCCCTTCCAATGCCAAAGAACCTCTGATTTCACTCAGAATCCTTGACAGCCCATGGCAAAGTAGCAACAGAACGTCTCACACGGAATAACGAATACTACGTTGTGACAGTCGACTAATGCAGCAGACACTTTGAATAAATTAACTCATACGGCTTCCACATCAGCCGTCTGCGAATCTCCAGAGCGTTTAGCATTGCATGTGCATGATTTATCCGAAAACGGTGGAGAACTCCAAAAAAAAGGCAAAAGCGCAGAGCAGCAGCGGCTGGTGCATCAATCAGCATCCAAGAACAGAGATGGAAGAAGTCAGCAACAACATCGAAACCGGCAGGCACTCGGAGATCGTATTACATCCGCACCGCCGAAAAAGGATAAGAATACTGTTTGCAATGTCATCTGATTAGAGCCGGAGAAAATGACACAACCTGACAATATGACAGAGAACAGAACATAGTGTGACACTCTTCCTTACCTGTGACAACTACGGTGCAGCAGAAGAGTAAAACAGCCTCATTCCGTCGATCGCACCTGACCGGGGCGTGCAGTAAAACCCAGTGATGTCCTTGATTTGTGAATTCGACAAGGCTGTAGGTGGATCACTGCCCTTAGAGACAAAAAGATAAAAAAAAAATAATAATTAACTTTTTGTTCTGAAAGCATATTCACAGGAAATCGTTATTCCATTATTAGACCGAAACAAAAAAAGGCTACAAAAGCTAAAGCTAATCTGAACCACTTTTATACAGCTGCCTTGAAAAAGATACATTCATAAATGAAACTGGACGCATTTGCATGTGCGAAGCTGAGAGTCTCTCAGACGGCCATAACACTTTCAGACAGTCGAGACGTGGGCCTCATATTCAAGATCACGTGTAAACCGTTCGGCTCGTATCCCTCCAAGGTCGTCCGTTCACATATTCCCAGTTTATAGAATACTGTGCCTCTGTCTAACGCACTCTGTCCTGCCATTCCACGCCTTGCACCGTTGTTTATTCCACCAGTCACAGCTGATTGTGTTACACCATATGAATATGGGTTTTCAATTGAAGGGTATTTGTTTTCTGTGGCTCCATCTCAAACCGCATATACTGTACTACATCGAATTAGTACACCACCAGCGGTGCCATTACTATTTTCAACAAGCTTTTTAGTACAAGATAGTGTGTGTGGCTGTGGTTGCTGTTGTTTGGATCAGGATTTAATGAAAATGGGAATGTGAAGCCTTAATCATAATTACTTTCAAAAAACAATACAATACATGGTAGTACAAATACTACAATTTGCTTATTATTAGGGCTAAAACGAGTAACTAGAGTGATTCAAATACAAAAAAAAGCAAATGATTATTATTACTGATGCACCACCCGCTAAACTCTGGACCTCTCTGGAGTCTTATTTATAAACGTGGCTTAAAGCTGCTTTGAGGCAAAGTCCAATGTGAACCTTTGCATGGGAAAATGGCGTACGCACGACAGGAAAACACAGAAGACGCTGTAGAATGAAAAATGGAGGAACAGGGAGAAAACCGCGAGGATAGTCAAGAAGATTCAGGCCCAAGATCACAACAGTTTTTAAAGTTTGGGATTATTTCAGACTAAAACATAAAGGAAAAACATTGAGTGCTTTTTTAAAGATTTTTATATTTTTATTTAGGATTTTTTTTATTTATATATCGGTATATTGCATTTTGATGTAATATTGCAATTAAATGCATTTTTTTTACAGATTGTAAGTTTAGCAATCAAACATTTTTTAGAAAGCAAACAAATGACTTGTTTATTTTAGGAGATATTTACTATTGCTCTTGAAAAAAGTAAAAGTACTTCTTACGCTGGATATGACGTACCGCTAAATATGACGTATCACAACACTACGGAGGCGTGTCTTGAGAGTCACATAGAATGCAGATTTGTTAATGTGCATTTGCTATGTAGCAGAGATAGAGCTGCATTTTCAAGAGACAGAACAAGAACAGAACGCCTGGTTTTATTTAATCTTTTTTCTTTTTTTGCACTACAAAAGCATGATTGTGAAAGGGCCATGCGTTCAAAGTCATCGTATTATTGGCTACGCGTTAAGATGTGAATCGCCTCAGCCTCAGTTATGGTAATGCACATCCCTAGTAGCTACTATTCCCAGTATTTTTAAGCTTTGAGTCTGAAGCTTACTAAAACAACGTAGTTAATTAGAAAACCAATATGGCCACCACATACAGTTTTTTTTTTTTAAATGAAGGCAAATTGTGTGTTTTTGTGCAAATTCTATAGGCAAGAAAACACAAAGGTATAAATGGTTCAAGGAAAAGCTGTTAGCAATTGTTTTGAACTGTTTTGGTTGACCTTTTCTCATGATGTCCAGCTTTTCTTGAAACGTCCGTCTTGTAAATGTCCTTTTAAGTATATCAAATCAATTTCTCCTCCTCTCTCAGCCATTGTGGAATAAAAAGAAAAACTATTAATTCCATGTGAATATAATTGAGCTTGTGCAGTTTGCTATAGATGTGGTTTGTTAACTCTGACTAGTGCACTCTCCGACTATCCAAGGAAGTGAAATGGCGACATGATTCTATGCCTATTAGGAAGCCTTGGAGTGAACATCAGTTTAGACCAGCAGAAAAGGGAGGTTCCCTGGTGGTTTAGTGGTTCGGATGCAGCGCTCTCACCGCTGCGGCCCGGGTTCGATCCCCATTCAGGGAACCAACCCTGGCCATTAGGGTTGCACAAGCTAGTGCACTCTTTTTGCCAGTCCCAAGCCTGGATAAATGGGGAGGGTTGTGTTAGGAAGGGCATCCAGCGTAAAAACATGCCAAATCGAACATGCGGATCATGAATACGGATGATCCACTGTGGCGACCCCTAATGGGAGAAGCCGGAAGAAAGAAAAACCAGCAGAAAAGGCATTGATCGGTCCACCACTGGTCAGCAGGCATGTTCATCTGTAGTTTTTGTAGTGTTCAAGGTAACTTTGGACAAACAGCTCACTTGAAACACTATTTGCAAAAGGTGTGTGTCAACACAAATCACAGCTTTGGTATATTTAGGGGCCAAAGAGCAAATACTGTGTAAACGATTGTGTGATGAAGTGTCAGAACGTGTGCGCCAGGATAAAGCAGTTACTAAAGATGAATGAGTGTTTATGTTTGTAAACAGTATGGCGACCACATGCTAATCAATACTTGTGGAGTGGAGCTTGATTGATTGGAACAGCAGTAACAGCTGATTTGTTGCAATGCTACTGAATTCCCCACTACTCAAGCAACTCAAGGGATGTTAACGTCACAGGAGTGCAATAGAGAAACATTTGCAGTTGAACTACAGCACGGAAAAATATGTTTTCACACACAGTTTTTACTTTTTTAATATATCCGTTGCATACATTCACTTTTTAAGTTGTATTACTATGACAATAGATTAATAAACAAGGGTGTGTGTAAAAGTGATTTCTAAAGTTTCGAGGAACTTAGCAAAGAACACCAGAGATGGGAAATTCACTGTGGATTCGTGAAGGCACTTACATGGAATTAATAGAAGCACACCTAATTTAAATGGCATTGGGGCATCACATTCCATTAAAGGAAAAAACAAATGGAACAAATTACCAGGATATAAAAGAGGGGAATTTAATCTTATTAGTCAAAAACATTTATCTGGGAGATGGATAATTTAACACAACACCAACAACCTTAAGTATACAGCCAAAAGAGCTCAAGAAGGCCTTACATGGTGTAGCCAACCTCCTGATTGGTATCTCTAGAAATTTATGAACAATTTTGATTTCATGAGTCAAACAGAAGGACTGTAATCATTTTGGGCAAACTGATTTGCCAGGAGGACTGGGCCAAAATTGCCAGAACCGCAATGCAGAAAAAGCTAATTACTTCTTACCACAGATGTCTCAGGGCTGTACCAGCCAACAACAGCTTTTCAACAAAGAACTAATGTTGGTAATTTGTAGTGTCCAAATACCTTTTTTTCTATCACTGATTTCAATTCATCAACATATCATTGTTTATGTTTATGAATGTGCTATGTGCCTTAAAATACATATTTCCCACTCACTATAAATTGCATTACATACAAAAGCTCATTTTGTTTAATAGTCCTATGCCTTATCTCATACTATAGTAATCAAGCTGTTCAGAAAAGTATGCTCTTTTTTTAACCATCAATTCCTGCTTGTTCTTGAGGATTTGCCTTGAGGTTTGTGTTCAGTAACTAAAATTCATGCATAATTGGACTCTCGTGAGGTAATTGACTTGCAGTCTTGCCAATGCAGAACATTCCACTACATTGCGCTGTTACTTTGCTTTGTTATGGGTTACTTTCTGATTATGGTTTGGTTCACTGTAAAGCAGTATCCAATAAGAAATTGGTTTAATTTGAGTAGATAATATAGCATTATATAGATCTAAATCATTCTTCAGTTTTTGTCAGCAGTCACATCATCAATAAAAAAACAAACAAAAAAAAAGAAAACAAAGAAACCAGTTTCAGTTGGCAGCCATACATTTTAATGACATAATATAAGGTGGGATGCTTTGGATTATCAGCAGTTCCTTCCCTTCTCTGCACAAAGCCTCCTTCTTTACAGTTCACACTGCGACGCCAAAATGGCGTTTTTAAATTCATCCACTTTGGAGACCGTTTTTTGCAAAAATCTACGTTTTCGTTGGCTAACAAAGCAGCATAAATCTAAGTTTAATTACCGTAATTTCCGGACTATAAAGCGCACCCATATATAAGCCGCACCACTGAATTTGACAAAGATTTTTATTTTAAACATAAATAAGCCGCACCTGTGTATAAGCTGTGTATAAGTCTACATTGAAATTATTGAACTTTACACAGACTTTACCGAAAGAGAGTGTCTGTTACACGGTGTAACGGGTGAAATATGTTGTGGCTCCTTTAAGAGCAGAGCGGCATTTTGGGAATAGCCTGCCGCCGCATTTTTCCGGTATTACTGCATGTGTGCAAGGCCGAGGAATATGTTCTTATTATTTTCTGATGCTCATTTTTAAGTTTCTTTGACTAACCCGTAACGCTGTTGCCAAGAAAAATAAAAAAGCACGAGTTTTGGAAACCTGTCTGTGCTTATATAATGAATTCTGTTGCAACTGGAGTTAGCGAGCTCTCCCATGACCTTGACTCAACGCATTACAGCGGCTTGTATCTAAACAGTAGCCTACCAAGAAAGTCATTGTTCACTGTCTTCCTCGTTCCTTTCACAATTATTATTCTCGAGAGTTTATCTTTTGGCATCGTCGTGCGTTTTTTCTCCCGAAGCCGTGCAGCTCAGAACACAGGTGAGGTGCGTTTTTTCGTTTCCGTTCGGAAATTTCATTGGTCTAATGTTATGTCGCTCAGTTTTTGGCTTGAAGTTTGTGAAACCGGGAAAAACCCAGGAAAAATTCATAAATAAGATGCTTCGTTGTTTAAGCCGCAGGGTTCAAAACGTGGGAAAAAAGTAGCAGCTTATAGTCCGAAAAATACGGTTCTTTAAGCCTTCCTAAAGGGAGGATAAGTGGAGAAATAAATTTTTTTTAAACAACAAATATTTATATAAGTACTGACCAAAGAATTCTAAAAAAAGATGTACTGGATGTTTTCGCAGTTTTAACTGACAAACCAAATTTTTAACCATTTCACTGGTTTCTAAAGAGAAAAAAAGAAAAACATAGCTTACAGAAACCAGCATTTCACCAGCATACCATGACACAAACAATTAGGTCCTTTAATTATTTAAATTCTGATCCAATAATTGGGCTATTTTGAAAGCAAATGCTATAGTTTTTTGTCTGATTCTGTGGGTCAAAAGCATTCCCATTTGGATTATTTTTGTTTACCGATTTTAATTTGAATAATCTGCAAAACACTTTGTTTCCATTTGTTTCCATTATTCCAACCCGCTTTATAACCTAAAATATTCAAAGGTGTAATCATTTTGAGGATTGTGTAAGAACAGAGGAGGGATAAAAGCATATCAGGCAATAACAAAAGAAATCAAGCAACGGTTTGCATGCTACCTTGCATGGTTGGTGTTTGCTTTTTACAGTGTGGCACAGGTAAACAAGACATTTTGAAAGTAGGATTTGGCAACCATGGGGCAGGGGCGCAATTAACAGTTTTAAGGGGGGTATGCAAGACAGAATTTTGGGCCCCATATATATACACAATGTTATATTATTAATAATCAAATAATTTGTATTGTTAAAGAAATGTAATAATTTGCTATTGCATAATATGTTACAATGATATAAATGAAATAATGAATATAAATCAATATAAATGATTTTCATTTTCAACATATCAACCAACTAAATACCACAACGAGCTTCTAAACACATTTCAACTTATGCAGTCTGTAGACAAACCTCATGCGTTTAATTTTATTCATGAGTAAACACTCTCTCAAAGTCAAAAAATAAATAAACATTTTCATCCTATTTTCAGTTTAATTTTATTTACAGGGAATTTATTTTATTTTACTACAGTGTTATTGTTTAAAATATGTGTGTATGTAATTTTAAAAATTAAAAACATTTTAATTGATGATTGTGGGGCCCCCTAGCGTTCTCTTGGACCCATATGCCTGGCATACTCTGCACCCCCCCTAACGGCGCCCCTGCCATGGGGCGTCAGCAATGTTTGGAACCGGTGCAAGATCGTTTCAAATTCATTGCCGTTAGTTATAATGGAGCAGTGGAGTGGTGCGCAATGAGCGGTCGCTGTTAAACCTTTTATAAGAATGGTGATAGTGTGAGTGCTGCGCAAAGGGAATTTCAGCATCATTACCAAATAGGACGTGTGATTGGGTCCCATCCGCTCATGTGATTACAACATGGGTGCATAATTTCGAAGAAACAGCTCGATGCAATGATGCCGCTCCTCATGGGCTCTTCACTATAGCAACTTGAACATCCACAGTATATTCTGGCGTGCGGGGCATACAAACACCACCAGGGGAGTTCTTTTTTTAAGGCTGAACCTGTTTCTTTGAGACAAGCAGACAAAATCATGACGTCCTAACTGGTAATAAATTCCCTTTGTGCAGCACTCACACTATCACCAATCTTATGAAAGGTTTTACAGCGAACGCTCGTTGCTCACCACTCGACCGCTTCATTATAACTAATGCTTAAGGGGTTCTAATTAAGGTCACACCAGTTCCAAACACAATATCTGATGCCCCAGGGTCGCCAACTCCTACTTCCAAAATTTCTCTGTATAAGATAGTATCCAGCATTCTACAAGTGACAGCCTACAGCATTGATGGATAGGTGACTGGCCGCTTTTCCATGGCTTTAAGCATGTCTGTCTCTCCAGTTCCATATCCAATAGAAGGTTCTTACTAAAGCATCTACTCTTCCAGCACGTTTTAGACAAGACTGAATAGGAGGAACCCTCTGACACCTACGTCCACTGCAGAAGCGGAAGTTGTAGCTCAGTGATTGAAACATTGGACCTCTGATCGGAAGGTCATGAGCTCCCATTCGAGCACCGTGAAACTGAGCAAGACCCTTAACCCTTGGCTGCTCAGTTGTATAAATGAGATAATTGTAAGTCAGTCTGGATAAGGTCATCTGTCAAATGCCATGCATGTAAATGTGAATAAAAAGGTTTGTCTGCCTCAATGCAGCCCTTGACCAGGAGCAATTTCTTTCTTCTGACAAGGCACATTTAGCTGCATGACTCTCTTCAAGAGTTAATCACGCGCATCAGCATCAGCTGTCATATCCCACCTGTGCAAATTGACGGAGGTTGGCTTACTTTTGATATAGTGTGCCTGCAGTGTAATCTGTAAATGAATTGCTAATTATTCATTGATTACTTCCATCATCAGATAGTCAGATTTCACTGAGCACTGAGCTATCATTGCATTTGCATGTGCCTTTTGGATTACCCAAGGACACATTTACATTTAGATTTTTGGAACTCAGTAGATGGCCTTTTCCAAAGAAAAAAATTGTCTCCATTAAAAGACGATCTTCATACTTGTTCAGAAGGTCAGAAACTACGATTTCCGACAGGCAAAAAAAAAAAGCTCTGTTGGAGAAGTTGGGACTGTATGAATAAAACACACAAGATGGCGTCATTTTGTAAAAATAGATAAATTGAATGACTTTTCGTTTGAGGACACCATTTAAGTCAGCTGTTGTGAAAAGCCAGGGGAAATTTCACCAAATAGGCTTCATATAAAGAGATATGTTTTAATGATTTTTTTTACCTTGTTCCATCAGAGCCTCTGGGGAACAGTGTTGTGCAGAGTACGAGGCGGTAAACGCTTTAAGGTAGGTGGGTGCTGATCCACGAGGGCAGTCGAAGCAAGCGCAGGAATAGGGCAGTGTGGGAGAAATTGGCGTGGTCAAAAACAAGTCACGCAGCTGTATTCTAGATTAGTTACAGGGGTCGGAATGCATGTTGAGGTAGACCTGCCATGAGTGACTTGCAGTAATCCGGCTTCGAAATGACAATAGACTGAACGAGCACCTGAGTGGCCTTTGTGGAGAGAAGCTCCCAGATGTTTTAATGGAAAAAGCTGCATGACCGAATCAATGAAGTGCAGTAAAGTGAGACAAAGTAAGACAGAATGCAAAGACCTGAAAGACACATGGTACATAAAAAGCATGTAATAATTACAACAGGATTAAAATAGTAATATAGTAGTGATAAAAACAAAAAGTCAATAAACAGGAAAAGGGAAAAGAAAAAAAGGAAAATATGTTTTTGGTTTTATAGGCAGGTTTAAGGAAAAGTTTCTCATGAAAAGGCTCACAATGGCAGATGTTATGAGGAAGAAACTTTGAGAGGAACCAGACTCAAAAGGGGAACCCATCCTCATTTGGGTGACATCAAGACTGTGATTATAGTCTTTAAACAATACAGAACACTGGAGAGTGAGAACTAACATGAGCAATGGAGTGTGTGATTATAGATAATGTTCTTTCTACAGTCTTATACAGTCTTTATGGTTATAAAACTAGGAGCTACTGAGCAACTCATAAAATAGCTCAACATTTGTGATCATCACAGATCCAACATCAGCTTCTCCATGCCAGAGCCTTTAAACACTCCAGGAGGTCTAATGTCAAAACTCCACACATGTAGTGGGATCCAAATGGCACTGGTACGTCTCTAGATGGTACAGGATGTATCTGATTTCGGCATCTACTTCTTTAAAGGTCCATAATCTTCATTAAGTGGGGCGTGACTGAGCTGGCCAAACCTCAGGATGCCTCGGGATGGGTCATGGTTGCTTATTAGCTGTCTATAGAAGTAAACCCAAATTGATGCTACCTCTCAGCCACTGCTAAGCAAAACTCGCAAATTTACTAATTACACTTGCCTGTTGCTCCAAAGTAGTGAAAGGGAAAGTTTAGACATGGGTTATATAAGTAAAAGAATGCTGAGTATGGAGCTGCCAGGCAGGAGGAAAAGAGGAAGGCCAAGGAGGAGGTTTATGGATGTAGTGAAGGAAGACATGCACGTGGTTTATATTTGAAAGAGGTAGATTAAGAGGACATGGTGGAATGTAGACAGATGATCTGCTGTGTCGCCTGTTGCTCATCACTTCCTCAGGATCCTGTATAAATGTCACTCAGTTTGCAACTCACATTCACATCCAGGATTATATAACAGAATAAAAAAAATAAAAAATCAGGAAATCGACATTAGACTCTCCCACAGCAGGTGCACAGATAATTAAACGTTTCTGACAAACTGTCACGAAGACGGCACTAAGACAACAGACAGAAGAGAAGAGCTCACTCATTTGTTTCATTTGCTCTCTTCATTCGTCTTCATAGAAACGTCTTCCATCCTTCCAGCCATAATTAAAAAATCTAGACGTGAAACAGTGTAAAACAGAGGGTTTGGATGGTGTTTATTTTGTTTCCCCAAGACGGGCTTTTATAGCGTATCGAACAGATTATGATTTTAAATACACTGCACAAAAACAGTGGTTTTCCACTGCGTTTACTCGACGAAAAAAAAAAAACAACAAGAGCTAAAATTTGACGCTTCACTAACTCAGCTAAAGCCGCCTGTGTGAATTGAGATGCATTTCATGAGTCTTGACATGCGGCTTGACTCGAGGCGTGACACGACGCTACACAAGGTGCTTAGCCAAATGCACCCGACCTTGAGAAGAGTTCGACAAATCAGAACGGTACGGCTTTATAATCCTACTACGGCGGTTAATAGGTCACATACAGACCGAGTGCACGATATCCAATGTGCGATTGAGAAGATGTACCTGCTGAGTCGAATCAAAAAAAGCACTGGAGGAGATTCAGGAGATCAGCAGGTACAACACAACCGCTGCATTAACATATTGGCTGTATTAATATTAAAATCACCTAGGAGCGGCGCGACAGGGAACACGAATTACAGAAAGGTTTAGTAGCTCAGACAGTTCATTGATAAAAAAAAATAAAATGGTTAGCCGCATGTTCCACTCTCTAAAAAGCATGGAGAGCTCTCGGCATGCACGTGAGTGCTCGGTTTGGAGAGCGTGCTACACTGAAAATTGCTCTTTCAGGTGAGATATTTCTAGTGTGGTGAAAACTGGGTTGAGGAAGAGGAAAACCTGGTTGTACTCTTCAGCTCAGGTGGAAATGTTTAGCAGCAGTGTAGCAGGTGGGTATAATAGAAAATGTCTTGGAACTTGCTATGCTTCCTGTAATGTACGAATGGGCAGGACCACATTTATTTAGCATCATCATCTTCTCATTTATAAATACAGCTTAAATGGAGATCGCATTACCGAGCTAATAGAAGAAACACCAGCAGGCATGGCATTAAGCACTGTGGTCTAATTACTGAGCTAATTGGAGTAAAATACAACAGTAAAGGAGAAAAATCAACTGATTCAGCATCAGGTAAACACAAGCACATGTTATTACTGACCGCTTGGAATATACCAGTAGCATTGAGACACATTAAATTTTTGAAAAATAATAACAACATAGAGAAACCTGCGATAATCTGATGTGCAACGTCTGTCCATTTTCCATGCAAATGATTAGAAATCCAAATAGGAAAAAAAAAATACATTGCGCTCAAACCCTTAGCGATTTTTTTTCATCTTACTTCGGTCGAATTGTTCTACTCCTTGTTGCTAAGGGCGATCATATATCTGGTTGCCATGGTGGCACTGGTAGCATTCGGCTACTGAGGTTCAAAAAGACAAACAAGTAATCTTGCTACAAAGCCACCTACAATACATGACCGCCATTCGTAGGTCGTTCCTCTGCACATCGCTAATCGAACGGGGCACCATTTTTAAAAAGAAACTGCTTGTATGTACACGCCACACACACACACACACACACACACACACACACACACGCAATGAATCACTGGATTAGCGTCATGTATCAGAGCCAGTCTTTTGTGTTTTTACACCACAGCTTGGTGCCAAAGATGAGGAAAATCTTAGCATGGGTTCAAAAGAATGCTTACATCTGGGCCTTATGTTATTTATAAGAATTCTGAAGAAAAACACCATTTGAATTACATATTTAGATGTTCAAATTGTAAAGCATCTCACTTAGAACCATAGGTGTGTATAAATAAATTTATACAGTATTCTGAGGTTTCCTATGGATATTATATTTAATAAATAAGATTACAAACAATAAGTTTGCCCATAAAATACAATGCATTAGACATATTCATCAACCTGACAGGCTTTTTAGATGTCCTCGCAATCCAGTTGTTCCATGTTTAATGCTTTTAAATGAGTATATGGAATAGAATAAATAAATCAAATTCAAAGTGGATGCTTTTATGTATCTTGCATCAAGAAGAGGCTGACATTCTGCATATTTCTTCCATCTCCACACATGATCTCTCAAACTCAACCAGACTGACCATCAGGTTCTTAAATATCTCTGTTACCAAGGCTCTTCTCCAATGATTGCTCAGTTTTGCAAGGAGGTCAGTTCTAGGAAATTAAATCCTGGTTGGTCCAAACTTCCAAACTCTCTCTGAGCTCTGAAGCCAGTTCCTTTGTCCAATCTGCAGGTATTATTTTCCACAGGTATACTCAAGTTAAAGTGCAAAAATATCTCACAGATGATTCAGGGAAATAATCAGGTACATTTCAAGTGCCATAACAAAAGTGTCTGAATACTTCTGTCAATAAAATAGAGCAGTTTTTTCTTATAAATACATTTGTAAAGTCACAGGTCTGTATGGTGATGGTGGTGTATGGAATGTAAAAATATATACCACTTATCATCAATATAAGTCAGGGTATACCTAAGTCATAAAAATGTTTGAGTCCTTAATACCGTAAATAATCTTTTAAACGATCTCAGTGAGAATCATTTTCATGCCCTGAAATAATCTACTTATGTAACTAAATAGTTGTGACACATCTACAAATAATTCTCATAAATATTTACAACTTCATCAACAGCATGATGGACATCTGTCGGAAAATGCCAACTGCAGCATTCAGATACGAGACTTGATCATTGTTCTTCATGTGACCGAAGGCTCGCTGAAGCCTTTCATCTGAAAGCATCAGTAATTTATTGGTGACTTGTATCAGCTAAAATCACATTATTTATTGTGAATTAAAATAGAGAGTGGATTTAAGTAGAGGTCGACAGATTCATCGTTTTTGCCGATTAAACTGCACCAATAGTTGATTGCTGGAACTATCTGTAAAAATCCATACCGATAGTTTTGAAGTTGCTGGTGTCTAAGTGCTGTCATTATGAGAGCGGCCTCTAGAGGCGCATCACTGTTGCCATGTGCTGTTTGTTTTTACACGCGAGACTGCACGCTGCACGGAGAGCGCACGCTGCCTGAAGAGTGCTATATTATATTTATTCATTATTATAATCCTAGTAATATACCCAATATATTCATATTTATATCATTTAACACATTTTCATGATTCAGTACTGTTTTTGATTTTTTTTTATTAAAGTTTAGTGCTATTTTATATGGAGTGTTATGGGGTTTTTTTATCCAGTACAGTGGAACCTCGGAGCTCGCGAGGGTTAGGGACCAAGACCGGTCGCGAGTTTCGAATTTTCGCGACCTTTTCATACGCCCCTTCCAACCCAGTAAAAACCCAAAGAACACTATACGAAATCGATTAAAATGAGTAAATAACACTATTTCACTCCATAACACTTAATTATTAGACTATTTTAACAATACTTAATGTAAATTAACAGCAATTACAATGCTTAATTAAAAAAAATAAAGTACAGGTACAGTAAAGTATGCAGTAGAGAAGTACAGAAAATACAGTACAATACAGTACAGAAAATACAGTAATGGGTACTCAGTTTTATATAGTATGCTGAAGTGTGTTTTAATGAGATAAACCTTGATTAGAAATGTTAAAACTAGCGTTTTGAGCAGCTCGCGGTTGCTCACGAGCCGATCGGAATGAAAGTCGCGAGCATGCGAGGTCGCGAGCGCTGAGGCCGCGAGCTCCGAGGTTCCACTGTATACATTTAAAAACCGTATACATTTAAAAACCGGTTGAAAATCGGTTGATTAATCATTTATCGGTAAGTATGATACAAATTTGCTATCAGTATCTCTAAAATCCACTATCAGTCGAACTTTAAGTGCTTTTTTCTGTTTTTTTAATGGTGTAATAGAACAAGGGCATCTAAATGGTTCAGGTGCATATTAACGGAATTGATTAGTACTCTTTTATGGCACAACGGAAATAATTAAAAGATTTTTTTTATATATATTTTGAATCATGAATATTTAATTTAGCTTCTACTTTGCATGTCTCTACTGATTAAAACATCAACGCAAAGGTTCCACTGCAAAATACCGATTCTGTCAGATTCTGAGGTTTATTCTGAATACTCTCTTTCGGCTTCTCCCATTAGGGGTCGCCACAGCGGGTCATCCGTATTACGCATGTTCGATTTGGCGCATGTTTTTACGCTGTATGCCCTTCCTAACGCAACACTTCCCGTTTTCCAGGCTTGGGACCAGCACTAAGAGTGCACTGGCTTGTGCAAACCTAATGGCTGGGTTTGGTTCCCTGACCGGGGATCGGACCCAGGCTGCGGTGGTGAGAGCGCTGCATCCTAACCACTAGACCACCAGGGAACCTCTGAGGTTTATTCTGAATATTATATGTAATAAATATAAGAAACAATAAGTATGACCATTTAATAGTCTATCTTCATTCATGCATTAGTCATATTCATCACCCGGACAGGCTTTTTACGTTGATCTCTTGAGCTACACACTATGCCTAATATTTATGAGAATTATTTGTATTTGTGTCACCAGTCACCAGTGTGTAGTTAAGGGACACAAAAATTGGAAACAGAAATAATAAGTCTTGTGTTCATCATGTTATGACACATACAGTGACAAAAAGTCCAAAAAATAATTGGAAATCATCTAAAGGTGAAATAAATGTTGAAATATTTAAAACAATATTTTAAATATTCAGTATAGCCACACTGGCGTCAAAAGGTCAAAAAGAACCTGTGAAAATGCTTCTATTTTGCATTTTGTTTTAATTTAAGACATCATTTGTCAGTATAAAGAATTTTTTGTATTTTTTTTACATACATTTTGAGTTTCTTAGTATCTGGTTTGTCCTCTTTATGCCTTAATAAAAGCATGCGCTCAGGCTCACATGGACTCCACAAGTGTGCCAAAATTATCAGTTTTAGATCAGTTTCAAAAGTTTCTTCTGGTCACGTGTCAACAGAAGAGATAAGACATGGTGGTTAACATGGTCAATTTAATGAGGTCAGGATTGCCTGCCTAATCTATTCAATTGTAGAGTCTGTTTAAACATTCCGATAGATTAGATGTAAAATGGACCATAAATTTTACACAACCTCATGAAGTCCATACCAACTCGAGAGCACATTGTCATTAAAGCATGTACAAAATACTAGAAAATGTAAATATTTTGAAAATTCCACTGTCGGTATCAATCGTATAATAAAAACGTATATTTAACTATAAATTAATGGCATTTTCAGTACTGCTCCAAGACCTTTGGACCACAGTGTAACTATTTAAAGCATGACATTCAGTCACTGAGTGTGGACATTACTTCCAGCTAACTAAAGTTTGAGACAACTCTGTCTACAGAACCATGAACAACACTATTGCTGGATTTGCTGAATTGGCTTTTGACTCGTCACACTCTTTGCAGGCAGACAGCATAGGCAAGATTAAAAATATATCCACACTATTTCAGTGACAGTATTTATATTTTATTAAAGTTCCAGGAAAATCCAATTTGGATCAAAGTGCGATTTATCACCCTTTTGGGCTGTTTGTCGGAATTCAGTCAGCCAGTGGCTTTTCCCAGGCTGCCATACAAATAGTCACAAATAGGATCTGCAGTGTACTGATTAATATTGTACCAGTTTCTTCTTTTTTTGGAGCCTGTTTGTTCAGGCCCACTAGTCATGCAGAGGCTGGGGAATTTGTGCTCGTTCGCCACAAGGGCGTTAGGAAAGTCAGGTACTGATGGGGGGCCTGGGGTGCACTCAGTGTTCCAGTGTTCCAATTCATCCCAAAACTGTCGAGTACAGTTGAAGTCAGATCCCCTTGGTAGGCGACTTGGGATCTTCCACTCCAAATCATAAAGCATATCTTCATGGAGCTGTCGTTGTGCACAGCAGCATTGTCTCAACAGGTTTGGGTCTCCGAACTCAAGGTAAAAGAAAATGTAATGCTAGTGTATCCAAAAACATCCTTTACAATTGTGTGCCTCTAAATACTGTTACATATATTTATAGATAATCTCACGGTTTGGAACCTCGCGGCTTGGAAAACTAACAGCAAGTTTTAAGATTATCTTAAAATTCACGGGAATCCGCGGGGGGACCGAATGTTCAGGAACATTAGGAATAATGTTTTAAACAGTTTTTCACTAACAAATTTTATAGATTCTTTTAAAACACTATTGTATTATTCATTTTAAGTAATAAATGAAGCATTAATGTCCATTACATCACATTTTCTGTTGAGTACACATCAAAAAGAAACCAATTTACTGGCATAATGTCTAGATTAGGGGTCACCAACGTGGTGCCCATTTAACTGTTTCCTACTTTGTTAAATCATTGTTGATAATTATTACGAGAAATCATTACCATGATCAGTGTCTTCACATAGATTAATATCATTAATTATTAATAATAACATATAATAAAAGGTAAATTGAGCAAATTTGTTATTTCAGATCAAACTGAAAACTGTGTGTATCAAACTGTAGCCCTTCACATTAATTGGTACCCAAGAAGTAGCTTTTAGTTTCAAAAAGGTTGGATAAATTCACTAAGGTACCATAGGGGCTGCGGGTGTTCGTCTTAGCACGTCAAAGACTTCCCCCCTGCCTAGTTTGCCAACGCTTAGAAATGTTACTGGTTGTCTACGTTACACAAGTAGCCAATACAAGGAGCCTTCCAGATGTCCTGCTAGTTAAAAGTGTTTTTAGTCCCACAGTCAGGCTTTGGTCAAATTCTTGAATACTTACAGACATAAGTGTAATCACTTCAGCTTGTAATCAGATCCTAGCCCTCAAAATATTCAGCCAGGCTGTGATTAACTAAACAGAGAAACATGCTTATATGCTCTGCATTTATGATAGCACATATTTAAAATCTGGCCTTAAAATGCAGGAAATTTAACTAACTGTATACGACTGTCTGGATTAATCAGGGAACACTTTAATGCCTCCGCTGACTGGATTGAGTTTAGTGATGCTGATGGTCAATGTACAAACTCATTATTTTATATATATATATATATATATATATATATATATATATATATATATATATATATATATATATGTGTGAAATTACGTTCATATATGACATTTTTCCCAATGACCGTGTTTCTCTGGTTAGATGATCACAGCACTGCTGAACACAGACACACTGCAGTGATTAGACTTATGTCTAACCGTTTACAATAATTTGTTCAAAGCCTGACATTCACCATGTGAATAACACACATTTAGCTAGCAGGAGATCACTAAGCAGGCTGCTTGTATTTACTACTGCTGAGATAAAATGACTACTTATCGAACATAACGTTTTCAAGGAACGTTTGCGCAAATATACCTAAATATATGTTTAGTATATTAGATTTCTTGAATTCGAGGTGTCAAAATTAGTTTTAAGCATGTTTTCCAGAATTAAGTCTCGGCTTATACGTTTTACCCGTGACCTTGCTTAAAGCAAATTGTGTGTGTGTGTGTGTGTGTGTGTGTGTGTGTGTGTGTGTGTAAGAAAGAGAGAAAAAGACTCCTCTCATTTAAACAGCAATGGGTTAGCCTACAAAAAAAAGCCTGCAATCTTCCTTCCCATCTGCAGTTAATATTTAAGAGAGTATTTTTACGCTAGAACGCGAGTTATTAGAGGGGAAAAAGCTGTTAGGGAGAATAAAGATGGTGTGAGTTTAAATCCACCTCACCGGAGCCCTGCTTTTTTTCCGCCGATGTTTTATTGGTTTGTTATAGCAGAGGCCTGCGATAAATAAAGGCACATGACACAAATCCTTGCACATGTCCTGAATCCTTTCAAGGATTTGATTTAATCGATTACTATTTATCCGCTAACGTTAAACAGAACAGGGTCTGTCAATATTTTGTAAATTATTTCTTTTGCTGAATATTTCGCATTTTTAGGGAGAAAAAAAATTTTTTCGGTGGTTTCTCAGTCAAATTCAAGGCAAAGTTTAGACATTATTTTACAACATTTACAGATACTTCTGTGGTAACTTTGAACATCAGACTGGGTTGGATCCCAAACGGCACCCTGCTGCATACATATTTCAGGTTTCCAGACCATTACCATATTTATCCAAACTGCCCCAGAACCCTTCTGAAACTTGTGTCCCAAATATTACATTTATATATAGATTTATTATTTAAATATTTAGTTTTATTTTATTTTTGTTAGGTTGTATTTCAGCTTGTTCTTCTATAACAGCATCAACTGTACATGGATTTTGTACATGGATTTTGTACTATATATTGTGAACAATGCTCTTCAGTAAACAGACACACACACACACACACACACACACACACCTAAAGACACACATGGTACACATTCAAATATCCCTGTTCAACATCACTTCCAGTCTGAAAGAATTTTCCCTGGGGTAAATAATGGGTTTACACACATTCACGTTCACTTTGCCTTCCAATACCTCAGAGAAAATCAAGGAGTACAAAGGAGACAAATTGTTGTTGTGGACAGATTCGGGAAATTGCTTTTTTAAAAATCATTAGCTGTTAAATATACCAATAAGGGACATAACATGCCTATTAGGAACATAACACACACGTTGACACGGCTGAAAGAGTTCTACATTGACCAGGAAGTGAACCTGAAAGATGGTAAGGGAATAAAATGTTCCTAATGATTAAGGAGAGTTTTAAATACTGCATGGACAAGACAAGCCTCTGGACATAAGTCTGGTGAGAACGATTGCTGGAAGACATCTGCTGTAATTATTATTGATGTTCATGGGCATTCTGTGACGCCTGTATAAATCAGGGTGATGAAAAATGTGTCAGCATATGCACAAGAGGTGCAACAATCGTTTAATGGATCAAAAAAAAGGAATCAATAATCTGATCTATCAGTGCTGTGTGTTGTAGTGAACACTGATGTATTTGGACTTTATTGATTTTAACTGCAGTAATTTTGTCTTCAAGCCTCAGAGGATGCCACGGCTTAGCGTAAAAGATGGACATACAGTCGAAAGACTTGTAACTTTAAAAAAACAACAGTGTGAAATAAAATAGTTCTTGTTAGGATAGCTAATAAGAAGACATGTCGCCATTTTTTCTGCAAGCATGAAAGACCTTGTCGCCCACCTTGTCCAATTTTTTGCAAAAATATCTGGCAACATTCTGACATTCCTAATTTTCTTAATTGTAAAGCTATTAGGCCCTAATGTGGCATGAATACGAAGATGTTTTGTGAGCTCAAGAAAGTGCATCAGCAAAACCGAAGCTGTACGTCAATGTTCAACGTGAGCTAATGGGTTCAGGACGAGTTGCAATCATAACAGATGGCTGGACATGGTGCACAACCTAAGCGTATGTAACCATTACCTGCCATTATATAGATGCTGGCTGACAAATAAAGAATTATGTTCTTCAGACACGCATTCTGAAACACTTACAAATGGGAGAACATCTTAGGATAATCTGGAGAGAGGTTTGTCTGGCTAATGCTAGCAACAAGGTCATATTCGGGGTTGCAAGTATTGAATGTGACTTTTCGAGAAACAAACAAAAAATACAACCAGAAAGAAGAAATGAAACTTTTTTTTGCCAATACTCTTCAATAAAAAAAAAATTCTACTCAGAAATTTTCAAGTTTCCTTTTTACTAGTGGTTTAAGAATGCGCTAACTGACATTCTAGCACAAATCTCTTGTGGATGTTTCTGGAGCATTCTGGCTGCAGTTCTCTGTAGAGTTAGTGTTTGTACTTTGTAAATTTGACTAATATCTTATCTCGTAATTAATTAACTGCATCCAGAACTTCCGGGAGCTGTTTATTAAACGGTTTATTTGTTAAGTAATGAGTCAAATGAGACCCGAACCTCGACTATTAATTGCGACCTAATATACTAAATAAATACGTAAGGAACTAAATTCTACTACGGAGTACAAACTAAACAAACGAGTGTTCAGGACACACTTGTTCGTATAATTTTTGTCCATATACAGAAGTGTATTTTACTGCATCTGTGAATTAATGTAAATGTCTCGAATATGAATAATAAGTGGTAATATAGGACTTTAGGTCACACCTTTGCTAGTGACTCAATGACGTACTTAAACCCATCAGAAGTGTCGTTTCTTTGACCTTTTAAATGTAATCTATATTTCGCTATTTTCTGCCAGTACTTTCTGGCTTTCAGCTTGGTTTCTAAGGGAGATAAGAGGAAAGAGCTCGTCGTGACATGACTGAAGAAAGAGCGAGAAACCTTTTTTCCAATCCCACAGGACATAACAGACTCTTTACAACATGCCAATTTGGATGATATACATATTTCACATACCGTTATTTCTATAAGTCCTTTAATACTGGGTAATATACAGCAGATTTCTTTTTCCAGAAGCAGGGACATGTAATAAGTAAAAATCACTGCCATAAAGGATTCAGTCAGGACTAAAACTCCCAGTTTTTATAATGTACCTGTACCCCACCTCTACATATAACACAAATCCAAATGGAGATGTTTAGTTGTTTTTTTGTCGAAATTAAGGGTTATATTTCACTTTCATAAAAACAAGTCATTTGGAAATGTTGCAACAAAGAAGCTTCCGTGGATAGCATCTCGCAAAATGTACTGTAGTGTCTAGATGAAGCCTACAATAGGCATTGTGTGAAAGCAACACAGCAAACATGGACGGCATACACGGAATAAATTCTAATACTCAATAGAAAATTCCCTTTTGGGTCTGGTTTCTCTCAAGGTTTTTTCCTCGTACCATCTCAGGCATTTTCTCTTGCCCCAGTCACCACTGGCGCACTCATTAGTGATTAATTAAAACTATAGGAAACACACTTAAACTCATACCTTCTTGTATATAACTTTATAACCTCTGCAAAGCTGCTTTGAGAGAATGTCCGTTGTTACAAGCACAAATAAAAAGTAATTTTAATTTTAATTGATTTGAAAGTACACGTACTTTCCAACTTGCGATGGAGATGCGTTCCGATCCCCATCGTAATTAGTAAATCTAAGTCGAGACATGGCTTTAGCCCACCCAGGTGTCTTATAGAATGTGATCGGTATGAGGTAGTGTACTGAAATGTAAAAATCCAACCAATTACAGTACAGAATTTAGCCAAATCAAAGCAATTTACAGAACTGTACTTTAGAAACTATACAGTATGTATGTGTATGCGGCAGGAGGTGCATGGACAAGCCCCAGTTCGCGAGTGGAGAACGAATCGTAAACAACAACAGTGTATTTATAAAAAACAATAAATTATTTGGAGGCCTTGTTAAATTCGTCTTCAGTTTCAGAGTGCTTTTCTTTGTCACAATGTCTGTTCAATACTTTTGCTCTGAATGCCATTCCATATTTATTTATCAACACAGAACACTCTGAAATGTCTTTTGATGAGTGCGATATGTCGTTAAAAAAAAACTGCATTATTAAAATCTCAGACTGCATGGAATTTTAAAACCCAAGCCGTGATCACCTGCTGGAACAGCTCCTTCGAGATGTTTTTGGAGCAACAAGCTGCAGTGTTCATTTCCTGAAGAGTTGCAAAAAAAAAAAAAACGTGCAAACGCTCAATCGAAATGACACCGTTACAGCCGAAGAAATAGTTAAACTGATCGGAGTGGTGAAAACTGCCTCCGCTATCATGTGTGAGGGAGAGAAACTCGCTGTGTCACTTACTGCACCACTTCAAGCTAAATTGTTGGAGCATTTTGATTAAAGAGATGAAGCTAACTATGTCAAGGGAGCTTGAAAAGTGCAGTGTGGATGTGCAGGATGTGGAAGTCCCTCGTTGAGTATCTGCCTTGGATCCGAGATTCAAAATGCTGCCTTTTTTTTTTTTTTTGTATAACTGAGAAGAAGTGAAACACAACTTTCCAGAGTCTCACAAATGAGGCTGCACTCAGTTGCACCAGAAAGGAAGTTCATTTATATGGCTTTGTAAATGCATTCAAACACTATTTATGAATAATGCATTTATTTCTGCCTTTCCATTTGCTATAATGTATATTGTTGTGGTGCTCATCTATAAAATAACTCTGAGGCACAGAGTAAGAGTATACATCCTCAGTCATCAGGTGACCAAACTTCTAATGATCTCATATCAATGTCCCCGGCTGAACCCGCTGGAGATGGTGTGCATATATTTGCTTTTTTATGGAAGGACAAAAATCTTTTTTGATCTTTGTTTCATTATGGCATGCTGAAGAGACATTTGATGGTTAATGCAGTTTTGAGGTGTGCAGTTTGATTTGTAGGGAATAAAACCTCACAAATCAATTGTTTTCCACTAACGTGTCTTGGTGTTAAGGACTGCTTAAAATCAAATACTCAAGTCATATTGAAAATGGTGATTTTTAACTTGTAATGGAGCAAGTTTTACAGGAAGTTATCTATACTTTTATGCAAGTATGATTTTTAAGTAATCTTTTCACCTCCGCATAAAGGCAAAGCCAACTGAAGTTCTCTGTGATGACACTTTCTGCACCCTGGACCCTAGCCGGTCTGTCAAGATTTCTAGCTAACAATGCTGAAGTTCTTAAGTATACCTTGAAGGTGAGAATTTCAACATAAATTTGAATAGATCTGAACATTTAGTTTTTTTCCCTTTTAAAATGCTCTCTACTACTACTTTCTTTCGGCTTCTCTCGTTAGGGTCGCCACAGCGGATCATTTGCATGTTTGATTTGGCACATGTTTTACGCTGGATGCCCTTCCTAATGCAACCCTCCCCATTTATCCGAGCTTGGGACCAGCACTGAGGGTGGCTGGGGTTGGTTCCCTGACCGGGGATCGAACCCAGGCCGCAGCGGGTTCGCAGATATCTCCTATCTGGCACATTGTGGTACCCAGATTAAACGGAAAATGGGAATCAAGCATTTATTATAGCAGAGGACACAATTTTGTGCACCACAAAACCTTGTTCGATGAAACTACATCCAAATAGATCCGGATATGCAAACTGAAAACTGTTTTAATTTTAAATGCTCTCCGTCTATAATGGTGTTCTGAGAAGTTTTAAAAAATTGCTTCACTGGTGTTCAGCTACCTGCAACCAAAGCATATCTTCTTAAGGGAAGATACTATAGAAATGGAACTTGAATATATTTTATAGTAGTCAATGTGTTCAAGCTGCCCACTGACTACTCTAAAATATATCCAAGTTCCCTGTCTATAGTATTTTCCTTTGATAAGATACACTAAAATGGTTGCTGAAATATATATATATTTCAATGGCCCTGTACTCTGCACAATGACAATCAAGTTGAATCAAATGATGCATTGAGGCAACCACTTAAAATAGACAGTTGAATAGGTCACATGATTATGCCACATGACTCAAAAATATATCATCGTTTTAAAACAGCTCCAGTTCCTCGGTCCACAATAGAATGCGAAAACTGCGTTTTGAAACGTATCCACGTGGGAGAGTGTATAAAAAAACTCATTTTTCGCTGCACCAAATTGGCGTCTCACTGTGGACCAAAGAGCAAATCCTCAGAAAAATAGTGTGTTCACAAGCGTATTAGTATTTATACATATTCTATGTCCACGCTTCATTTAATGTGGACATAGAATTTGAATGACGGATGACAGAGTTACCTCTACTGGTGGACCATGCCAAGGTATACCTACAGATATCTCTGAGCATGTGTTCAGCACTGCAGGTGACAATGTCCGTTCAGAGCGTAGTGTGCTGTCTCGTGAACATGTTAATCAGTTTTCCTTCATTTAAAACTGCTCAAAGAAGACCAGAGGAAAAACAGCTGTAAAGATGACGAATTGTCCCTGTTTCGCTCATTCCACAAGCCATTCATCAAGCAGTTGGTGAGGAGTGTTTTATGAAATTCTATGGAGTATATGTAGCATTGTTTACTTTTTGCATATTCTGAATAACTGAAGTGCCACATGCTTTTGTGGATATTACAATAATGAGGTCTTGATGCAAGTTGAGGGCTATACTTAATAAATTGCACTTTGGCTAACAAAATATAAGTTTGAAAGTCGAAGATTTATCGCAGGTCGTTATTCACACTGAAATATGTTGCATTTCATAGTGACAAAATATACACGATATAGACAAAGGTACTGGGATGCCAGATCTTTCATATGTGGTTCCTTTTAAGTTTATCCCTAATAAGTGAGCCACTGGTAACTGTGGCCAAGAAAACCTCCTCCATTAGATGGCATGAGGACGAAACATTGAGAGGAACCAGGCTCAAAAGGGAACCCATCCTCACCATCTGGGTGGCACCCAATGTCTATTTATTACAGTTCCATCATTGTTGAGGTTTACTATTCCGTGATGGGCGTTTAAATAGAGAACTGTTCATACAAGCTCCGGTCCTGAGGCATTGTAGCAGACTGTTTATATTAATTACAGACCAAATCAATCCTTAAAATTCTTGAGTTGCACAGTAACTTCATGGGTTTTTTAAGCTGTTCATGTGGAACCATTCTCAGCTGCACAGTGTGCTCTTGAATTGAAGAGGAATCCATCCAGCAGTAGGACATTAGGAAAAATCTCAAGAAGCACTCTCCAAAATCTAGTGGAACATCTTCTCAAAAGAGTGGAGGTTAATATTAGTAAATGGAGACTAAATGTGAAATGTTTAACCTTAATCCATATAATGTATTTTGCTGCATCTGTAAATGAATGTAAATATGACTGATTGTGTGAAACATATGCATTGTTCGAAGTAAGTATTGATCGCTGGCTTAAAGTATTTAGATTAGATTATATAGTTTGAGTAATACTGTGTAGCAGTAATTTAGGAGCAAAGGGCCCACCTTTGCTTGTGACTCAATGACTTCCTTAAGCCCATCTGACATGTCGTTTCTTTGACCTTTTAAATTCAATCTATATTTCACTATTTTCTGACAGTGCTTCCTGGCTTTCGGCTCGGTTTCTAAGGGAGATGAAAGGAAAGAGCGCTTTGTGGTATGACTAAAGAAAAAGGACATAACAGACTCTTTACATGTCATATTTTACATGCAGTTATTTCTATAAGTCCTTGAATACTAAGAAATATAGAGAAAAATTCTTGTTACAGAAGCAGGTATATGCAGTAGGTAAAAATCACTGTCACAAGAAATGTCAGGACTAAAACCTCCAGAGATGATAATTACCCTGTACCCCACCTCTGCATTTAACATTAATCCAACTAGAGCTTTTGAATGGAAAGGTTTAGTTGAGTTTTGTCGAAATTTAAAAGCAAGTTGTTTGGAAGTCTTGCAACAGAGAAGCTCTCAGGAACATGGACGCCACACAAGGAATTGTGGTTGATACTCAATATAACATTTAATGCTAGTTCATTGTTTTTTTTGCTGGTGATGATTCAGCGGCTGAATGATATGAAGACTGGTCATGAAGATTGATCATGATTTCTGCTAAGCACCAGGTTATGACCAAAAGCCTGGTCAACTCTTCCGGGAGGTTCAGGCTCGGCTATAAAAGCTTTCAAGTCCTATTTATGGGTAAATCTATACTCTTTTTTTTTTTCCAACAAATCAGTGTTTTGCTCTGACTGAAGGGTTTGAACCAAAATGCTAAGTGCATAAACAACAAGAACGTCATAGGAGAAGTTCTACAAATCTCTTCAACCTTGTTATACATTACAGAAGAGCTGTTATTTTCTCCAGGGCTAGCTTCTCAAAATATTAATAATTATAAGACTGCTTATCATTCTGAAACCAATGTAGAAAATGAATGGAAAAAAGGAGTCTGTATGTCTGAGTGGAAAATATCTTCATTAATTCAGCAATGCATTGTATAGGTAGGACTAACTCAGGACAAGTATTGCTCAGAGCATCACAATTAAACAGACATTAAGCATAAGTACATAGTTATATAGGGGTTTTTTTTACATCCTGAAGCATACAACACAATTATAGGGACTCACAAACACACTACTTCAAAAGTCCTTCAAACATTGCATGCATACAAACAGTAATATATTCAATGGAACTACTCCGATAAATACAAGAATTCATGACTGGTCGAACTTGAAATTAGATTTCGTCAGGGTATTAATTCAAACTCATGATGCCTGGAATAAAATACTCAAATAGAAATAAATGAATATACCATATAGTGCTAGAAGTTTGTATAAAAACCTAATCGGAGCATTT
The DNA here is from genome assembly GCF_014805685.1 of Silurus meridionalis. Taxonomy (NCBI): domain Eukaryota; kingdom Metazoa; phylum Chordata; class Actinopteri; order Siluriformes; family Siluridae; genus Silurus; species Silurus meridionalis. The sequence continues at coordinate 4,534,134 of NC_060895.1, read as the reverse complement.
CTTTAATTTTTGTTGAGTCTACGGAAACAGATGACAGAGTAGTGCTTCCAGACGTATCTGAAAGCAGACGACACACTGAGCACTTTAGTTTTCACAAAGATTCAGTGTATTACATTTCCTGCACCGTGCCTAACAACGCAACGTGATGGATGATGTTTGCTCTTTAGAACATGCAATAAAAGTTACTGTTAATCTGGATACAAACTTGTACACAGGATGGAAACAACTACAGAATTATACATCAGCCACAAATGAGTGGTGCAATTAACAAAACTCATCACAGATGACTTGCTAATCTGTTATAATCTAATGCCCCTGTGCACAAAGCTAACTCCCTGAAGATATGGTTCATGACCTCTTCCCTAATGAACACCTTTGGGATGAATTGGAACGCTGACTGCACCCAAGGCCTCCTCACCTCACCTACATCAGTGACTTTGCTAACAACCTTGTGGCTGAATGAGCACAAATCTCCACCAGCACACTACAAAATCGAGTGGAACATCTTCCAAGAGAATGGAGTTTATCAGAGGTACTAAACAGTACCAAAGCATGAAAATGTATGAAATAAAATAAATACGAATATATCAATCACATTAATAAATAGTGAGAAAAATAAGACATGCATTCACACTGAGTAGTAACACTCCAAATAAAAGAAAAGAAAAAACAGATCTAAAATGAATAAAAAAGACACTGCAAATAAACAGCACACTGCATCAGTGATTCACCTCTAGAGGGAGCTCTCATTCTGTATAACGCAACCCGGAAAAACTATCGATATGCGTTTTTGCTGATTGCCGATAGAAACTGATGAAACAGTCGACCTCTAGAGGTTATTATAACAATTATTATTATTATTAATAATAATAATAATAATAATAATAATAATAATACATTTGGGAAAGAGCACATATGCATCAGTCAATACTGCATTCTCTTTCATTCAAAGTGTCTTCTAAAAATCTTTCGTTTTCAGGTAGCATGTTGTGTAGGAGGGCGCAGTGTGTCGTCTGCATTCGGGAAATCTGGAAGCACTACTTTGTCATCTGTTTTCATAGACTAGGCGACTGGCTGAAGAGAAAAAGTCATGCTTCAATTAGGTTTTTCTACAAACTCCTAGCACTATATGAAGGAAATCATTCATTTTCGATTTGAGCAGCATATTCCAGGCATCATGAGTTTGAATTAATAGCCTGACAAAATCTTATTTCAAGTTTGACTAGTCATGAATTCTTGAATTTATTGCAGTAGTTCCATGAATGAGCAAAATCCCCCACATTTACATTCCAAAGTCTAGTGGAACATCTTCCCAGAAGAGTAAAAGTTATAATTAATAGTAAAGACTAAATGTGGGGAAAAGGTATGGGCATTTTAAGGTCAGGTGCATATAATAGTATCTAATATCCTCTCTTTAGGGAAAACTATTCCATTTTATTCAAAGTGTCTACTGAAAATCTTCCTTTTGTCAGGTAGCACATTGAGATCTTCACTTGATCATGATTATTCAGTAACTATAACAAATTTCTCATCATTTGTCTGTATCCTGACCTTTATTGACCTGTGCATTCTTTGTATAGTTTGCACTAATTTCTCAATGTCATCTATTTGTACTTAATGTAGTCCTGTACTGTACTACCATATTGCGTGTTTCGTCTCGGTACTGAGGAGAGGAAGGACATGCAGTTCCAGTGGACACAGGTGGAATGGCAATAAAAGCCACTTGACTTAATGCCACCTGGTGACTTCGACTGGCAGAGACGGAAAAGCTTGAGTCACCTCTCGGAGATCCACGAGAGAAAAACGCCAGTGAGAAGGACCGAAAATAAAGACGGCCAGCCCACGCAAAGAGGAAAAATAGAGCAGCCGGAAGGGAACTTCTCTGCAACCAGTGCACCCCCTGGTCTTACCTGCATCGTCTTCTAACTTATTCATGCGTCCTAGATTGCAATTTAACACAGATTAGAATTACGAACCAGAACCTGGTACCATTTCACCACATGAGACATAATGTTTAAAAAAAAAAAAAAAACTGCAAACTAACAGATAAGAAAATTGAATGGTGGAAGTGTTGAGGAAAAAAAGGCTTGTTGACACACACCACCTGGGCATTTTAGCATCTCATGCATGTTTTATTTGGAGGTTTGAGCAGAAAAGCACCTCAGAGTCTGGAAGCACACACCAGGGCCCCCCTGTCTGTGGGCGACATTTCTTTCCTACACAGCTACGTGCAGCCTGGCAATCTTATTGAAACAAAGACTAGGAAAGGAAATGTCTTTTTTTTTTGTCGTTTTAATTCCTGAAACACACACACACACACACACACACACACACACACACACACACACACACACAAGAAAAGCCATGTTGTGATAGAAACGCTCGGCGCGCGCGCACGTTGCATTCGCCCCCGAATGCAATGCAAAGCCAAAGAGTAGCGCGAGCACGGGTTAATCCCTTGATTCCCCCACTTTTTTTTTATTTTTTCAACATCAATGACAATTTGTCAATCTGTAGCAACAAATCCTGTGTGGTTGCAATCCTGTTGGAGAACCGAATGATTTGCATGACACTCACGGGACCTCGAAATCGACGAATAATGTGAAGAAAAAAAGAACCCCTAGCGTTATCTGGATGTCTGATGCATGCATCTGATCTATCAAATGCACCCTTGCGCATTGCTGATCATTACTCAGCATTATAGAGCATGCTTAAAAAATAAACACAAATATTTGCATCTCAATGCAAAGCGGTTTTAAAGCTTATTTACAAATAACCTCGACTACTACACAACATTCCGCATCGTGCATGCATCAGATCGGAGTGTGTTAAGATGCACCGTTCGAGATGCACAAATCCAGGATGTGTTTTATTGTGTGTTTTTTATTATTATTCTTATCCCATTGTAACCTCTGCTTTACACCTGCCGGTTCCTGCCCAGATACACGCTGGAGTGAGCAATTAACCTTCTCTCCAACATTATGATGCCAGTCATATTCGTATAACTTTGTTCCAGTTTAAATCATCAAATAAAATAAAATAAAAACTTCAATAAATAAATAATAATGCATTAAGTCTTGGGGGGAAAAAAGATTGATCCGAATTGAGCCTCACCTTGCAGACATGATATGAGTTCCTGTGCCGGTCTCGCGTGCATCGAGCACAAGAGAAAAGGTATCCATGTTCCAGAAGAAGAACTGGGAGATATGAGCTCCATTTGAGCGTGCACGTCCTCGAAGCTTTAGTTGCTGTTGCATGCACGCGACCGCGACGGTTTTTTTTTCCCCTGGCCGGTCTCTATGGGCGTGTAGGGCGCAGGCTCGCGCGAGCTGGCGTTCTCACAGCTCCTCTAACGGCGCGTGCTCTACAGGCACAAAGAGGTAGGCAGGGTTTGTCTTTGTAAGGATGAGAAAACAATATATTTCTATACATTTTATAATCATATATATATACGTACGTGTGAAAGAAAACAGATGGAGCGTAGTGCAAACAAATTCTCCACCAATGCATCAACTTCCACAAGATACAATAATGACTTTCATTTCAAAAGAACAGACTGGATACACTCCTAGGAATTTGCCCTTTATGTTGCATGAGTGTATCATATATATATATATATATATATATATATATATATATATATATATATATATATATATATATATATATATATTTTTTTTTTTTTTTTTTTTTCACATCAAGAAGATGATGGTGGGAGAAAGTCTTCTTTCCACTCCTTTGATTCCTGTTTTTTCTCATCTTCACTTCTTTTAGACCTTTCCAGAGATAACCTCTGACTTTGGTAGTGATGCAAATGTTTTAACACATCCCCTGACGAAAAGGTAAGAGAACAATAGAACCGTAAAGATGACAAAAAAATGTGAATTATCAAAAATAAATACATAAATAAATAAAACACATATACACATGCACTCTTTATCACTCTTAAGCTCTGGGATCGATTTGATCCTGGGTACAAAACCATTATATAAAAACCACGGAAACAATAATCTAAATCACAGTCCTTTCCTGAAAATGATTGTTCAAATGAACTATACGCAAACATACAGCATTTCCACCAATCCGCCGTTATCGATAAGGTCAGCAGAACGGCGACACACAATCCGGTGTTTGTCCAGACCCTGGTGCAAGATGTCATCGATGAGTCTACAGCCCGGCAAGATGCTAAGCCTGGGTCGGATTACACACTACATGTTTATGAGTCACATACAGCCCATGTTTGTATGCCATTTCTAGATGGAATTTCTTGCTAAAAGAAGACAAGCAAGATGTTCATCGAGAGTAAACACTGAGGCCTGGGTGGAAATGCAGTAGTCATTGTTTCAAACATCCCTAATTGTCCTGATTTATTATGTTCTGTTTTATGGCTGATTGTTTTGCTTGCTTTGAATTCTGGGATAAGGAAAACCATGCAGTAGGAAATGTTTTTAAGGACATTGTCTGATTTCAATTTCATCTGAATAACAATCTGGGACGAATGTAAAAGATAAAACAGGACGAACTGTATTCTGCATGAGTTCGGAAAACATGTTGACAAGAAGAAATCCTATTTATCCCACAGTCTGATATACTTTGACCACAAAAATGTATAAATAATTAATTCAATTAAATGGTTATTTGCATATCACAGAAAGCTGGGGTCAGAACACAGCCATGCAACAGCACCCTTGGAGCACAGGGGGTTTAAGGGCCTTGCTGAAGGGCCCCAAGAGTGACAGCTTGTAGATATCAGGGCTTGAAACCCTGACCTTACAATCAGTAGCCCAGCCTTAACCGCTGCTGTACCACCGCCCCACACTGTATGTTAAATACACTGTACAGTATGTCCAATGTGTATGTGTGCATCAACATATTTAACATTCTTAAACCCATTAAAAAACACAACAAGAGTTGTGTGCTTCAGTGGAACTGCGTTCAGGGTTCTGTGCAGGCCATCCATGCCAAACCATGTCTTTAGAGATCTTACTTTGGGCAAGGGCCACTGTCATGCTGAAACAGGTGAATGTTAAAGTAAAAGGAAAGCATAATGCTACAACATAAAGATACACTATATTGGCAAAAGTTTGCAGATATCTGGTCATAAGCTTGGTATGTGCTTTACAAGCATCACATTCAACATTTAGTCCCAATTTTCTCTTATAATTTCCTCCACTCTTCTGGGAAGATGTTCCACTAGATTTTGGAGTGTGCTTATGGACATTTGTGTTCATCAGCCACAAGAGTGTTATTAAAGGCAGGTACTGATGTAGGGGAGATGAGGCAGCCCAAGGCACTCAAGGTCTTCGTCCCCAAACCATTTAAACCATATCTTCATGGTGCTCGCTTTGTGCACAGGGGTATGAATGCTGTATAGCATTCAACTCAATCATCCCTCAGCACCTGATTGAGAAGCTGAGCCTACTGGGCCTGATCACCTCCCTCTGCAACGGAATACTGAACTTTCTGACTGGGAGACCTCAGTCAGTTCTGATCGGGAACAGAATCTCCAGCACCACCACACTGAGCATTGGTGCCCCTCAGGGCTGTGTGCTCAGCCCATTGCTGTTCACTCTGCTGACTCACAACTGCGCAGCTCGAACCACATCATCAAGTTCTCCACTGATCATCGATGGATCCTCCATGGAGAACGTCAAGAGCACCAAATTCCTTGGTGTTCATCTGGCGGAGACCTTTACTTGGTCACTGAGCTCCATCACCAAGAAAGCCCAGAAGAGTCTCTACTTTCTGAGAAGGCTGAGTCTCGCTCCCCTAATCCTGACCACGTTCTACAGAGGGACCATCGAGAGCATCCAGAGCAGCTGTATCACTGCCTGGTTTGGAAACTGCACTGTTTTGAATTACAAGACCCTGCAGAGGATAGTGAGGACAGCTGAGAAGATCATTGGAATCTCTTTCCCTCTATCAGGGATATTTACACCACACGCTGCATCCGCAAAGCAAACAGCATTGTGGCGAGGACAAGCTACTTCATTCCTTAGCTCTGTGTTCTTGTAGCTCTATTTTGCTTTATGTTGTATTATGTAGATGGTTCTGGAGAAACGTTGTCTGATTTCACTGTGTACTGCATCAGTTATACATGGTTAAAATGACAATAAAAGCTTCTTCACTTGCGAGGCATTGCCATGCTAGAACAGTCACATAGAATATAGATTAACATGGCAGAGGTGCAGAGCTGCATCTTTCTGGAGACAGAACAGGAGAGGAATGTCTGGTTTTATTTCATTTTTTCTTTTTTTGCACTGTTGCCCTGTTTGTGAAAGGGCCATGCATTAGATGTCAGAAGGCTTAAATCAATTTAAGTCAGATTTGCTGTCTGTTTGAATCAAAGAAATAAATGTGAACTATCTGTACAATATTGAATTGCATAGCATCGTTGCAATGTATTGCATTGAATCGCATTGTGTTAAATCAAATCGAAATCGCACTGCATAGTAACCGGGTGAAGCATCGGTAGCTGCTTTATATGTCTCCTTAATGTATCATATCATTGGCTATGCATCAAGATGCAAATCGCATCAACCTTAGTTATGGAGATACACATCATCAAAAGGTAAGAAATAAAGTATAGTTTCCTTGAAGAAACCCTTTGTTTAATTTTATTTATAATGTAATGAACCTGAAAACTGCAATTTTAACTACTAGTCAGCATCTGAAACAAGTGTCACACTGGATTTACACTGTCATATTCAATTTATCATCACTCGTTTAAAGAATGTTTATTGCATCCATCATTCATTGACTAAGCCTCACCCACGTAGCTTATTTCAATTTCAGTATGCCAGAATGGCACCGAATTAGGCTGTGGAATAATTTCCAGAAAATCACTGACAATAAACCACAGCACATCTTAGCAAGCTGGATAAAACCAAAACTGTGTGGAATTGTTATATGAACCTATCTGTCAGGGGCAGTGAGAATCACCTGGATGACACAATGCCACAATGTTCTGAGGAACTGACGCGATGTCAGTCCGATTGGAAAGAGTTTCGGTACTCCTGAAGAGACTGCGGTACTCACATGAATGGGAATGATTTGAACCCTGATGAGCCTGGAAGGAATGTAGCAGCAGAAGTATAGTCTTCCTGTTTGAGGATTATGAAGAGGAGACACTAATAGAGTGACATGTCACAGAAGGCAGATCAAGCTCTCACAGATCCAGTTCTTTAATATATTCTGAACTCACACTGGAACTCCACACACCACACTCTGTTCCCCTGTGGCTCCAAGCTGCCCCAGGTGTCTGTGTTATAGGGGGTCTCTCTCTCTCTATGGTTGCAATCTTGTAAACTACAACTGCATGTCTTTTTTCTTGCAGCAGACCCCAGGGAACTAACGTTTCAGAAGCAGTCAGCAGCCCCTAGCCTTCTCAGTAGGAGCGGGTACCAAACAAGTCTGAATTTGTTTTGGTGGGTGCAGTAAAATCTACTGCATGTTCAAGGCTCAAGTTCAAGTTTATTTCTATAGCATTTTTCACAACAGACATTGCCTCAAAGCAGCAACTTAAGAATTAAAGGGAGTTATAAAGTGTGATTATAGATCTTAAAAAACAATAAAGGCAAAGTGAAAACTACCAAGAACACCAGAGTGTGTGATTATTAGTAATGTCCTTTCTACAGTCTTCTACAGTCAGATGACATTGTGGAACCAGGAGCTACTAAGCTGATCAGAGAATAGCTCATCATCTGAGATCATCATAGATCCATCACCCCCATGCCAGGAGATAAATAGAGATAAATGCAGTGTTCGAATTGTGTCAAAGTTCTTGGGGTTTGGGGAACTTAGATTTTTCAACAAAATCAAAAACTCGAAGAAGAATATAAAGGGGAAGACATGAACTAGCAAGAAGAATTATTTCCGAAATAAAAGCAACACATTCACACAAATTCTATTCTATCCAACAAACAAGCAACAAGCAGGTGCATTTCACAGAACGTGACAGAATTGTCCTTGAAAACGAACACAAACATCTTAATAGATTTGGCCCATTGAAAGAAATATGTGTAATTAGAGCGCAGAAGCAAGTAAATTTTATGTTTATAAATCCCTACCCTTGGGGAAGTCATGTGGTGAGTCAAGGTTAATAGACTTATATATTACAGGTTTGGAAAACCAGACTAAAGGAACAGTAGCTCCAAAATAAAATTGGTAGCAGCACGTGGAAGTTTTTTTATTGTGAAGTCAGTGTTATCTAATGCACTGATAACGGAAGCAGAGGCAAGTGCTGGTAAGAGCTTTTATTTAAATGAACAGGCAACCAATTCGAGTCGGCAGGTGTAAACATTAATGTAGAACAGGCAATGGTTGGGCGATCTGCAAACAATACTTGGGCAAAATGAGAGCAAAAAAACGAGACTCTATGAACCATGAAACTAGGTTTTAGAAGTAGAAGTCTGTGTTCTCAATGTTTGTATGCTGTCGCAACTGCTGAGAGCTCGAGTGTCTTCCTGGCTGAGAGCTGACAGTCTGTAATAAATTAAGTTACAGTGGAACCCTGGTGTACGAGATTAATCCGTTCCTGGAAACCGCTCGTGTTCCCATACGCTCGTACTCGCGTGTTAATTTTCCAATAAGAATGAATGTAAAATTATTATTTTTAAATCATTATCAATTATTTTAGGCCTTTAAAAATGCCTATGCCTAATTCAAAAAACAAATATACTTGTAACAAAGTATAAACGTAAAAAAGAACCATATTGCAGATAATCTTGTGTGCGTACACCATGTTCCTGCTTTTCTACAATTAGTTTTTTTATTTCAATGGTTATTCTTATTACAACATCTTTTCTGTGCTTTTACTACATTCCTTGGAACCCGTGATGCAAAATTTATAGTAAAATAAAACAAAAACACTGTAAAAACAGACAAAAAGCACAATATGCACATAAGAGAATGACGGGAACGCACTCAGAACAATGTCTATGAAGCGACTGAGTGTGAAGCGTGGGGACGAAATGTGACGAGCGACGAGCACAACGCGTGACTGGAACCAAACGTGTCAAAAGAAATGCTTTTGTTCCCGCAATATGATCGAATTTCTACAAAGATTTTTACTAGTAAAACCGCTGGTACACCGATTTTCCCATACTACAAGGCACTCGTACAGGGGTTCCACTGTATAACAAAGTTTTATCAAGATACTAATGTTTTATGTTTTTTGAAGTGGAGGTTTAATAAAAAACAAAACTAAATAATGCAATTTGTTTTTGTGACCCCATTATGAGTGAACAGCAATGTTATAAAATCAGTGGTTTAAAAGACTTAAATGTTACATAACTGTGATAAAATAAACTGAACATATGCTTCAGTAAGGTATATATTGTATTAATCAAACTGCAAAATACTGACTGAAGGAATCATCATTGTTATATTCTGAATTCACTCACTGTTAATGATACAGTCTGAAAAAATAATTGGGTGTAACAAAAACAATTACTGACACAGATAAAGACTCTACAGGATACTCTGTAAAAAATGTTCCCTGTAGCTTCATCTGGAAGTAAATCCAGCTGTTATAGGTAAATTAGTGGGGATTTTTAAAAAGAAATTTGAAAGAAATACGTAAGGATTCATTGTGAAACCTCTGTTAGACAGGGGGTAAAAGGGCAAGTTTTTACTTGCTACATGTACATTACAGCACAGTGAAATTCGTTCTTCATGTATCCCAGACATGTTAGGAAACTGGGGTCAGAAACATGATACGTTAAGGGCCTTGCTCAGGGGCCCAATAGTGGCATCTTGATAATACTTGGGCTTGAACCCTCATCATTCCGGTCAGTAACCCAGAACCTTAATCCTTAACCTACTACATCTTTTGATAGGTTTTTAATACTAAGCTAAGTAGGTTAATTGTACATTATTATTCTAAATAATATGATTAAATGAGTATTTAAAGCAGTCTATCATGTCATCTGATGATTTCAATTGACTTTTTGTGCATGCTTTAGCCTTCTTCATTGCCACAGGCATCAAAACAGAGAGGTTGACTTTGAGACAGCTAGCTCACGGTAATCTGTCTCAAGGACAAACAGAGCCCTCTGGACAGCTTTTAAACTCAATTCACAGACCTGCATGAGCAGCACACTGACGGAATAGAGTGAGAGCTTTTTCCTGGCATCAGCTGCCTAGGTTGTGAATATCAGCTCAGTACTTTCCTCTGATCTTGCCAAACAAACATAGACCATGGCACAAGGCATTTCGATCGATGATTCACAAAGACGGCGCTGCGGACTTACAACAGAGCCCTAAACAGCCACTGTTAGTATCATTGAAACAGACAATCATCCTTGCAGACCCATGATCTAGGAAAATGCCATTCACTCATGGACCATAATGGGTTACATTTTCATCAAACAAGAGTATGATGAAGCCCAAAAGGAGTTGGCATTCTAGCAAAAATACCTAAGAGCTGCATATTGTGACCTTCAGACCTCTCTAAGCTCAAAAATGTTTAGGTCCGTGACGGCGAAATCAGAAATAGACTGACCGTGATAGCTTTCATGGAAGGGTGGCTAAAAAAATCCTCTTCGCTCCAAAAAGAATATGACAGCTGTCAGTCATTATGATGGAGGTGTAATGATTTGGGATTGTTTTGAGACTTGCAGTCACTAAAGGAACAATTAACTCCACGTAAAACAAGAGATAAACGTAAGGCCATCTGTCCAGCAGCTTAAGCTTGGCTAAAATTGGGTCATGCAGCTGGACAACGATCCCAAGCACACCCACAAATCAACATATAAACGGCTACAAAAAAAGGCTGGAATGGCCAAGTCAATGTTGAGACCTCAACCCTACTGAGAGCCTGTGGTGGGATCCAAAGAGAGCTGTGGATATACTCCAATGTCCTTAAACCCCAATGACATAAAGCAATGTTTAAAATTGAGAATATAATTACTTCAAAATATCATTGCTATTGTTATAAATGTGGTTCTGCAAAAATAAAACATTGTAGTATATGTACTCAAGGGACAATTTGGATATATTTTAGAGGAGTCAGTGTGCAGCTTGTAGAGCAGTACAGAGTTACTGTCCTATGAAAAGTAACTCAACATACAGCCATTAATGTCTAAATAACTAGCAACAAAAGTGAGAACACCCTAAGTGAACATATGAAAATTGTGTACAAAGTGTCAATATTCTGTGTGAGCATCATTGATATCTAGCACTGCCTTAATCCTCCTGGGCATGGAATTCACCAGAGCTGCACAGGTTTCAAAAATTTCTATTGTATTGTTCCTTGAGAAGATATACTAAAATGGATGGATTATTTTATTACAGTATATATATATATATATATATATATATATATATATATATATATACACACATTTTGTATTTATTTATTTATTTATTTTTTGCGGATTTGCGGATTTTATTTTGGAACCTAACTAACAGCAAGTTGCGAATTATCTTAAAATTTGTGGGAATCCGCAGCGGGACCGAATGTTCAGGAAACTATGTATTTGGTCAAATAATGTACACTGTCATGTTTATAAAGTTACATATTGTCTAGATGAATTTACTAAGGTACCACAGGGGCTGCGGGGTGCGTCCAAAATTTTGCGGATTTTCTGAACGTATGTTCCAGGGGACCACTGTATACGAAATTTAACAGCATTCACAATATCCTCTGATGGCTGAACTTATCTTCCACCTTACACCATCAGTACACTATGATAATTGTATGATTTTAATTTTTTTCTTTGAGTATGTTGGCCAGCATGGAACAGCAAAGGAATATTCTTAGCAAAAATCATGTTGAGGTGCCAATGTGAGATATTCATGCTGAAAAATCTGCTGAAAATATACATGGTACAGTAAATAATAAAATCTAAACACTTATTAAACCCACAGGGTTTTTATTTGTAATTGAAACTAAATGAACCACATCAAATAATTGAATGTCATAAAGCAACCAAAAAGAATTGTATAATAAAATGATAACAGAAATGGTGTAAATTAAAAACAGAAAAATTATCACAATTAAAATTGCAAGCAGAACTTTCTGGGTCCAAGCATCCAGAAGTGGTGAGTTGCACATTTTTAGATGTGCTTTTGCTCATTCACAGGAAAGCAGAACCAGGATTCAAGAATGATTTGTATTATTGTATTGTACTTAATCTGAAGACAATTTTTTCCAAGTTCTAAATTACCAGCTGTTGACACCACATAATGTGTTGCATCAGTCTTGGCTTTTTATTTTCTGGCACGTGTTTGGCTCAGATTTAGTCAGAATGTTCTATAGATTGTCTCCAATCAGTGTTTTACAATTTTTTACCAGATGGTTCTATAGGCTGCTATAGACATTCTACCCAGCAGAAGAACAAAAGTATAATAACAACAATAAGGTGGCATTCAACCTTTGGTTTTTGGTCTTTTTATAACCTGGTTGCACATTCGGTTAGGTAATTATTACACACCTGTTGTAAAGGAAGTGATTCCAAATCATTCTAAACAAACCTATTCTGTTTCTCTAAGATTCTCTTCTTTATTTCATCTGATGGCTGAAGAAATGCTCTGCAAAGTGCTTACTAAGCATGTATGGGATCTCATTATCAAAATGTCTTCTTCTTCTTCTTTTGGCTGCTCCCATTAGGGGTCGCCACAGCGGATCATCCGTCTCCATACCACCCTGTCCTCTACATCTGCCTCTTTCACACCAACTACCTGCATGTCTTCCCTCACCACATCCATGAACCTAATCCTTGGCCTTCCTCTTTTTCTCCTATCTGGTGGCTCCATCCTCAGCATTCTTCTACTAATATAATTCATGTCCCTCCTCTGCACATGTCCAAACCATCTCAATCTCGCCTCCCTCACCTTGTCACCAAAACATCCTACATGCGCTGTCCCTCTAATAAACTCATTTATAATCTTGTCCATCCTCGTCACTCCCAACGAAAACCTTAACATCTTCAGCTCTGCTACCTCTAGATCCGCCTCCTGTCTTTTACTCAATGCCACTGTCTCTAAACCATACAACATCGCAGGTCTCACCACAGACCTATAAACTTTCCCTTTCATTCTTGCAGATACCCTACTATCACAAATCACTCCTGTCACTCTTCTCCACCCACTCCACCCTGCATGCACTCTTTTCTTTACTTCTCTTACACATTCTCCATTACTTTGCACTGTTGACCCCAGGTACCTGAACTCCTCCACCTTCTCAACCTCTTCTCCTTGCAACCGCACCACTCCACTGCCCTCCCTCTCATTCACACACATGTACTCTGTCTTACTTCTACTGACTCTCATTCCCCTTCTCTCCAGCGCATATCTCCACCTCTCCAGGCTCATCTCAACCTGCTCCCTACTCTCACCACAAATCACAATATCATCTGCAAACATCATAGTCCAGGGAGACTCCTGTCTGACCTCGTCTGTCAACCTGTTTATCACCACTGCAAAAAGGAAAATGCTCAGGGCCGATCCTTGATGCAGTCCCAACCTTCACCCTGAACCAGTCTGTCGTACCTACTGCACACTTCACTGCCGTCACACTGTCCTCATACATGTCCTGCACCACCCTCACATACCTCTCTAAGACACCTGACTTCCTCATACAATACCACAACTCCTCTCTTGGCACTCTGTCGACGCTTTCTCTAGATCCACAAATACATAATGCAATTCCTTCTGTCCTTCTCTATACTTCTCCTTCAACATCCTCAAAGCAAATAAGGCATCTGTGGTGCTCTTCCTCGGCATGAAACCATACTGTTGCTCACAGATAGTCACCTCTTCTCTCAGCCTGGCTTCCACTACTCTTTCCCATAACTTCATGGTGTGACTGATCAACCTAATTCCCCTGTAGTTACTGCAGGTCTGCACATCTCCTTATGCTTAAAGATCGGTACCAGCACACTCCTTCTCCATTCCTCAGGCATCTTCTCACCTTCTAAAATCCTGTTAAACAATCTGGTTAAAATTCCACTGCCATCTCTCCTAAACATCTCACGCTTCTACCGGTATGTCATCTGGTCCAACCGACTTTCCATTCTTCATCCTCTTAATCGCTGCTCTCACTTCCTCCTTACTAATCCTATCTACATCCTGCTTCACCAACTCCACATCATCCAACCTTCTCTCTCTCTGATTTTCCTCATTCATCAGCTGCTCAAAATACTCCCTCCACCTTCTCAACACACTCTCCTCACTAGTCAACACATTTCCTCTCCATCCTTTATTGCTCTAACTTGCAGTACATCCTTCCCAGCTCGGTCCCTCTGCCTGGCCAATCGGTATAAATCCTTTTCTCCTTCCTTAGTGTCCAACCTCTCATACAGCTCCTCATATGCCTTTTCCTTGGCTTTCGCCACATCCTTTTACCTGCTGCCGCATCTCCTTGTACTCCTGCCTACTTTTCTCATCACTCTGTCTATCCCACTTCTGTTTTGCCAACCTCTTTCTCCTTATGCTCTCCTGCACTTCCTCATTCCACCACCACGTCTCCTTGTCTTGCTTTCTATTTCCAGATGTCACACCAAGTACTTTTCTAGCTGCCTCCCTCATCACTCCTGCAGTAGTTCCCCAATCATCCGGCACCTCTTCACCACCACTGAGCCTCTGTCTGACCTCTTCCCTGAACCTCACACTACACTCTTCCTCCTTCAGTTTCCACCATCTTATTCTTCTTTCAGTCCTTACTCTCCTTCTCTTCTTCTTCGCCTCCAAAACCACCATCCGATGCTGTCTAGCTACACTGTCCCCTGCCAACACCTTACAGTCTCCAATCTCCTTCAGGTTGCATCTCCTGCATAGCACATAGTCCACCTGTGTGCACCTTCCTCCACTCTTATCGTCACCCTATGATCCTCCTTCTTCTTAAAATACGTGTTCACCACTGCCATTTCCATCCTTTTAGCAAAATCTACCACCATCTGCCCTTCCACATTCCTCTCCTTAAAACCATACCTACCCATCACCTCCTCATCACCTCTGTTCCTTCACCTACATGCCCATTAAAGTCTGCCCCAATCACCAATCGTTCTTTCCTAGGTACACCATCTACCACTTCATCTAATTCACTCCAGAATCTTTCCTTCTCCTCCATCTCACAGCCAACTTGTGGAGCATAGGCACTGATGACATTTATCATCATCCTTCAACTTCCACCTTCACGATCATCACCCTATCAGAAACTCTCTTCACCTCCACTACACTCTTACTGTACTCTTCCTTCAGAATCACCCCTACACCATTTCTCTTCCATCCACACCATGATAAAACAGTTTAAACCCACCTCCAATGTTCCTGGCCTTACTCCCTTTCCACTTGGTCTCCTAAACACACAACATATCTACCTTTCTCCTCTCCATCATATCAGCTACCTCTCTCCCTTTACCCGTCATAGTACCAACATTTAAAGTATCAACCCTAACCTCTAGTCTCCTACACTTCTCCTTTCCCTGCCGTCTCTGTAGACGTCTTCCTCCTCTCCTTCTCCTCCTTCGGCCAACAGTAGCCCAATTTCCACCGGTACCCTGTCGGCTAACGATACCTGTGGCGGTTGTTGTTAACCCGGGCCTCGACCGATCCGGTATGAAATTCTCATTTGTGATCCGCATATTTGATTTGGCACATGTTTGACGCTGGATGCCCTTCCCAACGCAACCCTCCCTATTTACCCGGGCTTGGGACCGGCACTAAGAGTGCACTGGCTTGTGCATTCATAATGGCTGGGTTCTCATTATCAAAATGTATTAATGGGAATTTATTTTCTTATTGGAAAGTGAATTTTTGGAACTGTCTGGTTTTTTTTTACTGACTCAATAATGCAGAAGTCATAAAATATACTTATACTGTGTAATGTATTAAAAATGAAAATGTACAGTACTGTATATGCATGCAGTTCGGTTTGTAATCAGATACCAGCTAACATTACAGAGAAATGTGCTTATCCAGTCTGCACAGGACAAAATGTGAAAATATTTGATATTCGACAGAAAATAGATAATAGGAAGCAGAACTTGCTGATGTAATCAGGATGATAAGGAGACTCCTGTTTAAGTAACAGTTTCCTCAAGTAATCAGAATAGAGACTGATGTGGATGATGTTCAAATGATTACAGGGTTCCCGTTGCAAACATATAATTCTTTAGAATTGCTAATAGAATCTGAGATTTGCCACCTATAAGTACACAACCATTCCCAGTACAACATGTAGTGAAATGCTTTTGAGGAATTGACGAATAAGTGCACAAAAAGACCTTTTAGCACTAAAACAATTTAAATTACAATTTTAAAAATAGAATTTACAATAAAACTGTTACTAATGTTGTGGTCTTATGTTCATATGTAGATTCTATTACAAATATATATGTATGTCTAGCTTTTGCTTGTGATAGTGTGTTATTCTCTAAAACTCTGAACTATTAAATATAAATCCAATGTCTGAATGTCTTGAGTTCCAACAAATATTAATCTCCACATCATCTTACATTTATAAGCCCATAGTATACATTTCAATTCAGGAAGTTTATAAAAACCCTTATTAAGACATAAGATTAAGTCGCTTAGACCACAAATTAGACCATCTGTACAGTATTTGAGTTAACCTGTGCTTGCATTATCCATTCTGTTGACCACTTAACATCTTAGAATTTTCACTACATACTAAAGAGTCTATATATTCTTACAGAACTTGGTTTAGAGTGCACAGATCCTGATAATAAAACCCACACACATAAATGTGTTTTCTAAAGAGATAATGAGGAGAAGTGTTCTGCTCTTTACTGCTCACTTCATAACTATAGTGGGGGACATGACCATGACCATGACCAACCATCCTCAACAAATGAATACAGCCTGCTGAGATGCATATTTTTTATAAATAATTAAACTCAGCTGTACTTGTGTGTTAAATTCAGTATCTCACAAAACACCCCTCACTTTTCAGAAACAATTTTAGTATATCTTCTCAAGATTGGATATACTTTAGTCGATGTACTGCTTGTATAGCAGTACACATTTACTTTCCTCTGAAAATTACTTAACATACAGCCATTATAATTAAAAATGTCTGGCAAAGAAAGTGAGTACACCCGAAGTGAACGTGTCAAAACTGCGCCCAAAGTGCCCATATTTTGTGTGAGCGCCATTGTTATCTAGCACCACTTTAATCATCCTGGGCATAGAATTCACCAGAGATGCACAGGTTGTTCCTGGGATCCTCTTCCACTCCTCCATATTGACAGCAGACACATATCACTTCTCCACCTTCGACTTAAGAATGCCCCACAGGTGCTCAGTAGGGTTCATCACATTCTCCTTCAGCTTCCCCAGCAAGGCAGTTGTCATCTTGGCGGATTGTTTGGGGTAATTTTCATGTTGGAGAACCGCCGTTTGGCCCAGTTTCTGAAGCGAGGGCATCATGTTCTGCTCCAGAATGTCACAGTACATGTTGAAATCCATGTTTCCATCAATAATCTGGGGATGCATTAGTGCTGCTGGTACTGGGGAGCTGTGGTTACAGCTCCCCAGTACCAGCAGCACTAATGCATCCCCAGACCATAATGCTACCACCACCATGATTCACTAAAGGCAAAACCCAATTTTCTTGGTACTTTTCACCAGGATGTAGCCACACATGCTGGGCAGCATCGGAGCCAAACAAGTTTATCTTAGTCTCATCAGACTACAGGAAATATTTCCAGTAATTCATACTCTTAAACAGGTTGTCTGCAAAGCTGACAAAAACATGAGCATGATAAATAGGACATGTGGTTTTGCACGGTTACGCGATGTACAGCTGTTGGATGTATTCACTTTTGTTGCCAGATATTTTGATAATAATGTCTGTGTGCTCAGTTGTTTAAGAGGACAGTAATTAGTGCAAAAGAAGAACTTTCCACATTTCTAGCTAATAATTTTTTTAACTCTAGACAGGCTCTCAGAGAAGTACTTACACAGTTGGAATTCACACACAATTCCCTCACATCTATAATGCTGTGAAGACATCTAGGGTTAAAAAAAAAAGCTGCAAGTTGCAGTTTTGTTCTATTTTTACCCAGTCCACGAAAGCCATGATTTCAAAACATGCTTATGTGTACAATTTTTCCTGAAGTATGCAATGGTTAGGTTTGTACTGTATGTATGCTTTCAGGCTGCATTAGCAGAAAGGCTGTTTTGGGTTCGATCACAAATCAGACAAAATATTTACTGTTTACATGAATTACTTTGGATCTTTCATATTGTAAGCTGGTAGCACTGATTCAAAAGAACAAAAATAGAATTTCTTGATTATGGTGTAAATGCAGTATTTTTTATATCTAATGTCTACATATTTTTTTTTGTAAAATTACAACCACAGTCAACTATGAGAATAAAGAGGAAGTGAAAACGCCTGAGTCATCCTGACTGCCCTACATTTGAATGGAGTTCTCTTTTACCTGGAAATATTTGCTGAATCTGAGCAAAGTTTCACATGAACAGCCTAAAGATACCCAAGGCTATTGTCAAAGGTTAAACATAAGAAGCATAAAGATGGATACAGTGGCTTCAGAATCCAAATGTTATTAACCTCAACAATGATGAAACTGATAATGATAATGAATGGACATTTGAATATCATCCAGATGAGGACGGCTCCCTTTTGAGTTTGGTTCCTTTCAAGGTTTCTTCCTCATACCAGATTCTTTTTTTTACCACTTGCCACTTTTACCACTAGCTTGCCCAGGGATAAGCCTTAGGGGGTAATTTATGAATTCTTATTTGTAATTCATTCATTTCTGTAAAGGTGCTTTGAGACAGTATGCGTTGTTAAAAGCGCAATTAAAATTGAATTACATTGAATTATAGATCAGTTCTCAGAGACAGATAACAAAGCCAATGGTTGGTCATCAGACAACATTACTATAAGGAACAAACGTATAGACACTATGCTTACACATTCTTTTATACAACTTTATAACCGCTTTAGCTCTCTAA
Source organism: Silurus meridionalis (assembly GCF_014805685.1). Lineage (NCBI taxonomy): Eukaryota > Metazoa > Chordata > Actinopteri > Siluriformes > Siluridae > Silurus > Silurus meridionalis. The sequence goes on along the minus strand of NC_060895.1, from coordinate 4,515,186 downwards.
AGATGTCCATTGTAAAGTGCTATACAAATAAAAATGAATTGAAATGGGCTGAATTACTGTCAAGCTATGACATAGTGAATAGTGTCACAGTACATAAAATAGTCATAGTTTCTGTTATTATTAATATTTGTCTTATATTTCTTTCCTTATTCCCACAATATTGAATATTTATACAACATAGACAACTGCACAGAAACATGAGACAAATGCACAGAAACACTCCCTAAGACTCTTTGAGTAAAATTCTTTCCGCGTCTACCATTAGGGGTCGCCACAGCGGATCCTCTGTATTCATGATCCGCATGTTCGATTTGGCGCATGTTTTACACTGGATGCCCTTCCTAACGCAACCCTCCCCATTTGCAACCCTAATGGCTGGGGTTGGTTCCCTGACAAGGAATCAAACCCGGGCCGTGGCGGCCGCATCGTAACCACTAGACCACCAGGGAACCCTTAAGACTCTATGAGTAAGAAACCTCTATTTCTAAACCAGATTTTACTGTGTGACCACTTACTAAGGCTGGGGAAAATGTAAATGTTACAGTAACACATACGCTCAATTGATAAGGGAATTGCATTAAAAGGCTTCAACCTTTTTTAAAATTTTCTATCTATCTATCTATCTATCTATCTATCTATCTATCTATCTATCTATCTATCTATCTATCTATCTATCTATCTATCTATCTATCTATCTATCTATCTATCGTGTAGTTGGATTAAAATCATTGTTTCTATAAAGCCAAGTCAAATACATTCTTTGAAATCATTAACTTGGGCATGTGATCTTCATCTCACCCTTATCTATAGAAACTTTGAAATGTTATAATAGTGCTATTTTATTTTTCATTTAAAGAGATTTTTCATATCTAAATATCTTATTTGTATCTTTGAGAAAAGATATAATACTATATAGCAAAGTCAAAATTTGCATTCTGAGTTAAACAATCCAGATTCGTTCCTCTTGCCTACTCCTTGCTGTTCTCCTGAACTGACCCAATGTTATGTAAGATAATTCTTCAGGGTGACTTAATCAATTCACTGTTAAAAAATACTCAAGGTTTATACATTTATACATTTTGTTAAAAGAATATTTAATGCGGACAAGCCGTATTTGAATACAATTTGCTAAAGAATTCAAATTTAGATGACAGATCTAACAAGTGGCTGTTTCACAACCAGACTTTTGTTTCCTGTTCTCTCTCTAGGAAGATTGCAGCTCTACCTCTATATCAATCTATATTCTATGTTATTCTCAGGACATGCCTTGGTGCCTTGGTATGACAAACTTCAGTCATCTTGCTTCCTGACTTTTCTGAATACCCTCTCTTTGACTTGTACTAGTGTTGTCGCTTTAGTTCACTATTACACTACTGCATATATTGCATTTAACACTGCTGTCGCTTAGTTTTGTAACGTGAGCCCATACTTTTAAACATTTCAACCTTGTGGCCATGACTGATCACAGACGCTCACTCACTCACACACAGACACACACCGCATATGTTAATGAATATCACACGTACGGCAGCAAGCAAAAGTGCGCCACATGATGACATCATTCAGGTACGGAAAATGACAAGCAGGGGTGTACTCACTTTTGTGAGATACTATAGATAGATAGATAGATAGATAGATAGATAGATAGATAGATAGATAGATAGACCGTCCAACCTTAATGCATTCTGATTATTATTTCATTCTACAATATGTATTTTTCTCTTTAATATTAATTAAAGGTTGACTGACACTTTCTGACTATGCATAGTACCTGTTTAGTGTAGCAATCATAAAATGTACTAAGCATATTTAGTAGTTATTCTATCAAGAAAATTCCACTATAAATAGTATAAAAAAGAAGATAAATCAAGGAAAAAAATAATACATACAATACAATAGTATGCAAATCCAGGAAAAAATAATGATTTATTTTTTAAAAAGAAGGAGAAAAAAGATTGGATATGTCTACAACAAAATGTCAAATTTGTCATAACAAATAATGTGATGTTTTCTGCTCTGGTACGTGTTCAGATGATGGTGAAAATGTCAGCCATGTGGACATTATACAAGCAATATGTAAAAGGATTTTATTGAAAATGTACTGACTGCACAGCTGGGAATATTATTACACCCTCTATTTTCTCTTCAAACCTGAAATGGTGGAATGTTTTTTTTTTTCTCTGTCTTTTTGTTCTGGATGATTAAATTGTTGTTACTTTTTATTGGTAAATCGTGAGAACAATCAATTTCGCAGTAGTTTAGGTTACACCGATTTGAACTGGTCTGATGGATTTAAAAAAAAAAAAAGACAAATTGCACAAAAAGCTAAAATCTAAATCGCTCTTATTTCTGCTTGGGTCATATTTTTGTGTGTGATATATTTTATTCCTGAAGCAAGCCATTTAGACAGATGTAACAGTTTCATTTCACCACCAGGCTACTGTATGTAAGGTCCTTATGCACAGCATTCTTCTCTCTTCTTCTTTTTATATATATATTTTTAAGCATAGCTGTTTTTAATCTTGTGGCTGTGTTACTCTGAGTGTTGAATATATCCCAAAAAAAGACTTTTCTCTCAGATTGCTTTAAGCACGACATCTAGGGTTGTTCTGGCTGTCAGGAAAAACTTCTGGTTCGGTTTGTAATGATATAGTCAAGATCTTAATGCTGATCTAAGAGTGTTACACACGTCAAAGAAAATGTGCTCGGCTGCCTGTGAGTAATGAACCATTCAAAACGTAAGTATAATGGATGTATATTTTACCTCAGCATCACACTCCTGGCTATTAAAATTTCTCTAACCTTTGTGTAGCTCTTGACACATCGCAAAGAAGGTTATCGAGCGAGCTAGCATCTCGAAGACAGGATATGATATAAACAGAATTCTGGAGAACTTGAACATTAATTTAATCCAGAAAAGTACAACTCGGTTCTTCTTTCAGTACTTCTCTTTCTCTAAAAAAACAGCTCGTATAACTGATCTGAGTTCCTGGAAAGGGCAAGCAAGCAAGGTGACTGAAAATGGAAGGGATTTGGAAAGGCAGAGCTGGTTGCGTTTCATGTAAGTTGCTTTTGGAAATAAAATACTGCCAAATACTATAATACTATCATTATTTATTTACTTATCTTCTATAACTGTTTAACCTGCTCAGGGTTGCAGGTGAACACACCTTAGATGGTAGTATGTCAGTATGTCTCAGAGGATACACACACACACACACACACACACACGCACGCACGCACGCACGCACACACACACACACACACACACACACACACACACACACACACACACACACACACACTTATGCCTAGGGGAAATTTAGAGTAGTCAATCCTGGAGTTGTGAGGCGAAACAGAACCTGCTGCATCAAAATACTGTCAGTGAAGTATATCACCACAACCTAATTCTGTAGAAGTTGGACTCTGACAAAAGTATTAATTTTTTTTTATATTTTAATTTATTATATATATATATATATATATATATATATATATATATATATATATATATATATATATATATATATATCCACAAGTAGCATTTTTTGTTGTTGCTGGATTTGTCTTAAAGAAAAATTGCTGGGGAAAAAATCTGATGTGTATATCCATAATGCATTTATCAAAAATTAATATTCAGATACTTTTGTAAGTTTTCCAGCTCCATCTTTCTCCATCTTTTTATTTACTCTTCAGATTTTTTCCATTTATTAATCAACCTTCAATCCATTTTGCACATAATAATAATGCAATGTGTAAAGCATCAGTAAAAAAGAGGAAGCACTCTGAGAAGTTCTTTTGTGTTTCATTTAATTCTTCCCCTCTCGATTCTCTGATTCCCTAATAAACGCTCCAACATGGGTCACACATGTTGTTTTCACCAACTTCGGCTTTATTACCACACTAGAGGTGCCACACAGTTTACTGTATTAATATTCAAGATTGCTGTAGTAATCTACCACCTTAAGTGCTGCACTTTTCATGTTCTGCTCCTTGGCCGGAGGGAAGCCACGTGCATATTCAATATTTCTTTTTCTTGTTGGTGCTAAAATGACCCAAATCCATTATAGTCTTTCTGAAGCTTTTAAAAACAATTGAATTCACAGTGCATTATGCAAAATCCCTAATTCTTAAAATACAATGCCTGACCATTCCAGCTAGTTTTTCTGCAGTAAAATATTACGTTACTATATGAATGAAATCAGATTTCGTCCAAATAATTATTTTAATTTTAATTTATGTTTATAGATCACACTTTCTGCATAGTAGCATTGTCAGGTTTAGGTCACCTAGTTAAACCGAGGGGAAAATACACTTTTTTTTTTTCCATATAGTACAATTCAAATCAATTTTTATTTGTAAAGCCCTTTGAACAATGAACATTGTCTCAAAGCAGCTTTACACAGATAATGTGGTGATAAAAATGAAAATGTTCTTTATAATGTAAGTTTGTCCCAGATGAGCAAGCTGGTGGTGACTGTGGCAAGGAAAAACTCCCCGAGATGGCATAAGGAAGAAACCTTGAGAGGAACCAGACTCAAGAGGGAACCCATCCTCATCTGGGTTGCACTAAATGTCCATTTATTGCAGATATATGATGTTTTGGGGAACAGTGATGATGATTAGAAGCAAACTGTAGTCCTGAGTCAGTGTAGGAGACTGTTGACATTAACTACAGTCCAAATCCATCCTCATTGTACACCAGAATTTCATGGAACCACCCAAGGCATGGATAAGAAACCATCCCAAGCTGCACAGAGTGGCCTTCAATCGAAGAGAACACTATCCAGAGGCAGACCTGGACAAAGTGGGAAGATCCACAGAGGGAAGAGGAGCAGGAACAGTGGTCACTGGAACCTCATATAAAGTGTAAAATAGTGTCAGGGTATTGTTTGTAGATAAAGGGGAAATCAACACACTCTCCAATCTGGGTCAAACTGTCAATCAGTTTTTCTTTTAGATTATGTACTGTTATTGCATTTTGAATCATATTTGGCTGATATCACATTAAACATGAAAAACTGACATGTGCAACATCATTTCACAGAAATAATCCAAAACCTTCAAATCAGTCTTGTTGTCTTGCTGCTGGGATGAAAGGCTACATCATTTCTACAGAATTACTACCTCTCAATGCTAAGAGTCAGAGAGATGCAATTATTTCCTGAGGAACAAGAGACTAACTGGGCTACCTAGCAAGTACCAGTTTCTAGAAATACCATGGAAACTTCTAGGGAACACGAACTGTTAGCCTGCTGCCTGGTGCAGTAATGAAAACATAGTGGCTGCAATGTACTGCCTTGATTGACAGGAAGGACTTTATTAGCTTGAAATAATACCTACCATTTTTCTACAATGTTCACATGACCTTAATGCAGGAACTAAAATTTTGCTTCATGAACTGATTTTCTTCCTTTTTTAGACAAAAAAGGCCACATATCTCTAGAGTGTTGATTTCTTATAGCTGCAGAAAAATATTACTCTATACATACAGTATGTCTATACATAGATGGATAAATAGAGAAAGAGTGATATACATGCACAATATGATACATCATATGTGCAAAAGTTTGTAGATACCTTACAATAAGATTGGAATATTATTTTTGAACATTCCATTTCATATTTAGTGCGATTGTGAAAATGTAAAGGTACCACATAGTTTGGGAAAGAACCACATTTAGTTGGAAATGTCATTTTTCCCAATACTTGTCCATATTGAGTATGTTTGTACAACACTACCCATATTAATACAGATATACTGTATACAATGTAAATTGTATTCACAAAACATACAGTGTGGTATAGTACATAGCAATGACCTAGAATTTATACTCTGATTTGTTTCATAATAAAGAAATAGTATAGAATATATAGTATAGAATAATTTTGTGGGTACAGACAGATGATCCGCTGTGGTGACCCATAACGGGAGCAGTTGAAAAAATAATGTCTGTGGGAAAGAAATTCACCCTGAAGCTGCTTTCTCTGGTATGAAAGTTCCTGTATGTCCTGTATGGATGGAAGAAGATTGAAGGAGATTGGAGTTTGGGATTATGAATAGAGTCTGAGATGATGTACAAATGTACAGTAGAAACTCTATGCAGACATCTAATGTTGTGAAGATATTCAGTGGCTGGGAGTTAGACACTAGTGATGTGTTGGCTGGTTTTCAACACCCTTTGCAGAGCTTTTTCTTTTCAGAAACGGTGATTCTGCAATGAGAAGCAGCAGGTCAGGGTGCTCCGGATGGTGCAGCAATGGAGATTTTTTTCAAGATCTAGGAAGACAGATGATCTTTCTTTTGTTTCTTCAAGATGTAAAGCCACTGTATCTGAACAGAAATGAAGCTGAGTATTATGGTGCCAGGGCAGATCTTTAAAGATGTATGAAAAATTAGAAGATATTCTACTTCAGTCCCATTGATTCAGATTGGAGTGTCTCCTGTGTGGGTACAAGCATGCTTTATGGCAAATAGGCATGTAAGGTGATATTGCATAATAATGTAAATCCAAAAAGCAATAGAGATGGAGAGTCACTTGATCTTGTTGTTGTTGCTGTAGCCCCATTAAATAGCAATAGATGGACCTTTGCTCATTTCTTCTTGTTTTTAACCGACAAATTTTTTCTTGTTTTTAAGACAGAGCTGGATTTGCTGAATATGAGATGAAGCAATAATTAACCAGCGAAAAATCGTGTTGCATTGCTCAATTTGACATTAATAACCTAAAGCCAAACACTGTCATAGTACGATGTAACCTGTGACCATACTCCATAAACAGACATGCACCCATCGCCACCCTGACCAACCATCAAGCTATTCATGAAAAATGAATGAATAAAAGTATGAATGACCATGAATTTTATGTGCCACTTGGTGTATTGGTCACTATAACAAATGCTGGTAAATCCTGAAACTAAAAAATGAGTAAAAATGTGTGACAGATGTTTAAGGGTGCTTGAAAAGATGTGGTCACAGCCATCTCTTAGTTCTACGTCTTTATTTTTGTATCGGTGTATTTTTGCCGTTGTGTATTTCTTCCGCTGTCTTGTTTCTTGCATTGCCGGTCTATGCTGACCTCGTTGCTGGTGAAAGCATCACAGCATCAAAATGGAGCTTTTGTAATTGAGAACTGCATCTGCCATGCTGCTCCAATCTTAATGGAGACACTGCTCCTCCATCACAGCCATAACAGCCATTACTCAGTGTTTTAGCAGGCCATTGATGCATTGAGCCTGGGCCTACAATGAAGCCATTTCTGCTGCTTCAGTTACACTTGAGACCCCATGAGTGTCATTACCGCTAAAAGAAAAGGAGAAAGCTATACTATATCTGAAAAGCAAGACCAAAGTAATAGTCCCAAAATGCACCTTATTTTAAAGGGGATATAGTAGTGATGTGCAGATCCTATATTTTGATTTGCGCTAAGTATAGGTGCTTCCGTGTCTCATCGTTTAAAATTTCTTGCCGTTTCATTTGATCCATCCATTCATACAAAATAATTCTTTACTTTGAAATATATGGTAGTGTTAAAGCTACAGTGTGTATTTTCTGTGCTTGAATTTGATGTGCCTAAGGTATTTGACCAGTATCTGATATACAGTTGAATATTCTTCTACTTTCTGCAACTCCTGTTAGGGGTCGACACAGCGGATCATCTGTCTCCATACTACTTTGTCCTCTACATCTGCTCCTTTCCAACTACTTGCACGTCTTCCTTTACCACATCCATAAATCTCCTCCTTGGACTTCTACTTTTCCTACATACTCAGCCTTCTCCTACCGATATATCTTATGTCCCTCATCTGCACATGTCCAAACCATCTCCCTTTCCTTGTCTCCAAAACGTCCTACATGCGCTGTCCCTCTGAAAAACTTGTTTCTAATTCTATCCATCCTCGTCACTCCTAATTAAAATCTTAGCATCTTCAACTGCCATTGTCTATAAACCATACAACATCGCAGGTCTCACCACAGTCCTGTAGATTTAACCTTTCACTCTTGCAGATACCCTTCTATCACAAATCACTCCTGTCACTCTTCTCTGCCCATTCCACCCTGCCTGCACTCTTTTCTTTACTTCTCTAACACAGTCTTCATTACTTTGCACTGTTGACCAGGTACCTGAACTCCTCCACCTTCTCCACCTTTTCTCCCTGCAACTGCACCACTTCACTGTCCTCCCTCTAATTCACACACATGTACTCTGTCTTACTTCTACTGACTTTCATTCCCCTTCTCTACCACCTCTCCAGGCTCTTCTCCACCTGCTCCCTACTCTCACCACAAATCACAATATCATCCAAAGAAACCTCATAGTCCACTAAGACTCCTGTCTGACCTCATCTGTCAACTTGTCCATCACCACTGCAAACAGGAAAGGGCTCAGAGCCGATCCTTGATGCAATCTATCCTCCACCTTGAACCAGTCTGTCGTTCCAACTGCACACTTCACTGGTGTCACACTGTCTTCATACATGTCCTGCACCACCCTCACATACTTCTCTCCCACACCGGACTTCCTCATACAATACCACAGCTCCTCTCTTGGCACTCTGTCGTACGCTTTCTCTAAATCCACAAACACACAATGCAACTCCTTCTGACCTTCACTATACTTCTACATCAACATTCTCAAAGCAAATATGTGGTTCTCTTCCTTGGCATGAAACCATACTGTTGATCACAGATAGTCACCTCTTCTCTCAGCCTGGCTTCCACTACTCTTTCCCATAACTTCATGGTGTGACTGATCAACTTAATTCCCCTGCAGGTCTGCATATCTCCCTTTTCTTAAAAAAAAACAGTACCTGTCCCAAATCCATTCCTCAGGCATCCTCTCACCTTTCAGAATCTTGTTAAAAAAATCTGGTTAAAAACTCCCTTGCCATCTCCCCTAAACATCTCCACACTTCTATTGGTATGTCCTCTGCGCCAACTGACTTTCCAAAAAAAAAGCTGAATAAATTGTTAAATTATGTGTAAATTAACACCCCAAAAGAAACCCCAAAAGACCCCAAAAGAAAACCTCAAAAGAAAAACCCCAAAGAACGTAAATCAAGAACGGCGGTGACGCCGGTGAACCGACCTGTTGTGCCTGTCCTCTTTTCTCTATCCCACACGCTCTCCCACAATACTATATTAGGAAAGGTTGGTGATTAGCTGAGTGGTTAAGATGTTGGACTTCTGACCTGGAGGTTGTGTTCACAGCCCAGCACCACCAAGCTGCCACTGCTGGGCCTTTGAAATAAGGCCTAAACTGCTTTGTTGTATACATAAGATAGTTGTAAGTCACACTGGATAATGCCAAATGTCAAAATATTAGGTATGAAACTGACTGTATTGTATAAAAAGCAAAGGCAGAAACAAAATAAAGTACAAATACTTTGTTACTGTACTTAAGTAGAATTTTCTGGTATCAGTACTTTACTTCACTATTTATTTTTTTATTTTTACTTTCACTCATTAAATGTTTTACACAAATATCTGTACTTTCAACTTTTTATGTTTTAGTCTATTTAGTGACATAATCAATATTTTTACGTCTCATTGCGCAATGTTTTTATTAATATATTAGTATAATGTGACGTCCAGTTACCAGCATGACAATAGTACATTTAGGAGTAATGGCAACTTTTACTTATGTACATGTCAGAACCCAAACCTCTTTACTTTAACCTGTGTGAAAAAGTGCAGTCAAAACTTTTTTTTAAACATGTTTTTAAACATGAGTATAATGTAAAGGATGGGTAATGTCTTCTAAATACAGTATATACAAATATAGGTCTACAATTTTGTGTTATCTGACACCAAGACGGTAGCTGCGTTAAGTCCTGTAATATGTCAGGTGAGGCATCATGGATCGGATTTGTTTGTCCAGCTTATTTGCACAAATGTTCAATCCGATTACGTTTTAAGGAATCTGTAGCCCAAATCAACACATTTAACTTATGATATTCCATAGACCATTCCTGAACAATTTTTGTAGTGTGACAGGGAACATTATACTGCTAAAATAAAAGGCATTAAGGGTTAATGGTCGATGTGTGTTAACATTCAATGTGCATAGCCATACACATCAGCGAGCCATTTCCTTGGTTCAGTTTGTAGGTGCTAACTAATGCTTACCTGGAACACCCCCAAAACCCCTTCTGTTTACAGATGCTCTGAGTCGTCTAGCCATCACAAGCTGTCTTTGGTGAAAGTGGCTCAGATCATTACACACTCCTATTTTCCTGCTTCAAACACATCAGCTTTGAGAATAAACTGTTGACTTGATGTCTATTATATCCCACCCATTGACAGGTGCTACTTTAAAGAGATAATCAATGTTATTTACTTTACCTCTCAGTGGCTTTTATGTCATGTGTGATCTGTGTATTTATATACCAAAGCATGCACCAATCTCTACACTATTGGTAAATAATGCTGTTTTACTGTTGATCCAGAGCTCAAAAATAGCATGCTGTGATTTACTAACATTCAATTTAGCCTCTCAGCAATGCTAGCTGGTATTGGAAACATTTATAGATCACCTCAATACCTTCAGGTATTGCCTTAAGTGACGAGCTCAGAAGCATTTCGTGATACGTGTGGAATTGTTTTCGGTAGCAGCACAGTTCTGTGAAAAATGACAACTGTGATATAAATCACAGGTTTATATTAATGTGCTTATTTTAATGCATTATTGTTTTATAGGGACCTGCATGGTGGACACCCAACATCGTCTACAGTGCATTCCAAAAGTTTAAAGCCACAATGACAAAACTAAGAAAAAAACGTAAATATTCTACTTTATTTATAGGTCCATATTTTAATTGGAGCAAATTTTCAGAATGGACCATATTAAGCATGTAATGAAGGTCAGATTTTCAATTAAATTCCAGATTTTCAATTTTTAATGTTCTTTATCATTGTAAGTTTATCCCTAATAAGTGAGCAAGAAAAAACTACCTGAGATAGCATGAGAAAGAAACTTTGAGAGGAACCAGACACAAAAGAGAACCCATCTTCATCTAGGTGCCACCGAATGTCCATTTATTATAGAACCCTGTGGTCCTGGGCCATTGTAGCAGACAATTTCTTGATTTAATTTAAAAATGGATCCAAAAGTTTTAAACAAACTTTTGTACCAGCTTGAGTGCACACTGTCATTAAGCAAAAAAGCGAGAAACCAAAAATAGAAATAAGTTCTGAAGTTCATCTAAATATGAGAAACAAATTATCTACAATTCACTCAGGTTGTTGCTATTAATATAATTTGCAATGTATTACTTGTATGAATTACACATGTTCTTTAACTGGTGTTTTCAAAGGTTTTGGACTCCATTGTAAAGTATAATCATTAATTAATTATTAAAAATGTGTTGTTTCATAAATAATTCTGTATATGAAGTTTTCTTTTAGGTGATGTTTATTTTACACTTATGGAATGAGTCTTCCAATAAGATCCAGCATAAAAAACATCAACTGCTCTGTTGCTGTTTAGCAAATTTATTTAGCACTGTGGCATAAAAGGGATACTATCTTCGACATACAAGCTCAAAAACAAGCAATTTTATAATACATTATCAATATTTGTATTACGTTACATGCTGCAGCCCAACTTCAGCACCCACATGCTTGCTCATACCAGTCTGCTTCAAGCCACAGAAATACAGTATCTCTAAGCCCAAATGGGTCAAATCATCTCCCCTCAGATGTTCATATACAGTATTAGCATAGCCATTTTTCAACTCGCCCCACCTATTTGAAATTGTCCCCAAATATTTACCACTGCAGCTTGGAGTTATCTACAAATGAGTAGCAGCAGCTTCAAATGAACTGCATCAGTATGTCATGCTTTAGGGTTAGTGGAAATATGGTGTATTAAATCTCCTTCTACTGGAACTTGTTATCAAATGCTATATTTGAACATTTTCTAACCAGTTTGGAGCTAGCAACACATATTTATAACTGTATTATCCAATTTTGGCACCTGTTTAAAACTAGCTCCAGGCTACAGAGATCCAAAGGTGCATCTCATTCTGTCATGGTACACTCAGCAGGATCATAGGAATGTTAGTGAATTGTGGATTACACTCATGAAACAGTTATTTAAATTAAATAGACCATATGTAGAATGTTAAATAAAAATGCGTTTAAGAACTACAATAAAAATCTATGTACATTTTAAACTGAAAGGCTCCTGGAAATATGATGGTATTTCCAGTAAGAGAACACTGGAGGCTTTGATGCTCCCTGGGTTTTGCGATGCATTGTGGGAGTGACATTGCAGTGCACTGAAAGGATCTTTGTGATTGAGACGGCTTTTAAATGGCCAACTCCCTGCTCTGTGCCATGACTACACAGAGCTGCTCAGCTAGAAACACCGCCTGTCTCCTTTTGAGACTCTGCTGCAGAACAACCGGGACATAACAACTGGGATAACATGGACGATAAATTAAGCATAGAATAGAATAGAATATTGTTTGTGCTCATTTGGCAGATTGCAATTAATTCGCTTAGCTAGTAAATTACACCGTGGAGTAGCTAACTGTCTAACCTAATTACCAAAGCAGCAAGCTAACTACATTGTCTGGCCAGAAAACACTCCCACGCTTGCAATAATATTTCGTTGCAACGTGTTAAACTTTGATTAGAATGTGCATTCTATGTAAAATCTTGTATGGAGTAAACTCTTTTCAGCACTTTCCAAAGACTTGTGGTTAAAGTCGAGACTGTGTGCTAGTCCATTAATGTGTGAAAATGATTCCTCATGCTCTCTGAACCACTCTGTCATGGTTTGAGCCTGATGAATCTTGGCATTGTCATCCTGGAATATGCCTGTGTCATCAGGGAAGAATAAAATCCACTGATGGGATAACCTGATTATTCAGTACATTCAAGTCCTCAGCTGAGTTCATTTTATTGCTGCATAATGTTGCTGAGGCAAGACCTGCCCTGCTAAAGCAGCCGCAGATCATAACATTTCCTCCAGAGGATTGTACAAGCACTACGGATGGCAGGTGCGTTGCTTCATATGCTTCCTTTTTAACCGGCGGATATGTAATGCATTGAAAATGTCTCAAGCTATCATTTGAGAGAGAGAAAAGACTCAATAGATATGCATTTATTTGCAGTTACACTCCTCATACTGTAGTTTATGTTAAAGTATTTTATACTTCTGAACGAAAGGTTTTGTTAAGGTTTGGATTGAAAATTATTTTGCAATCAATGTTTTCATTGTTCTATTGTTCAGGTTTGGAGACGTTAGTCTGGTAGTTACTTAGCCTCCATGTGGCAGTTTTGAAGGCTTTCTTGGCTTCGCTGCATAGCCGGTCACCACATACAGTATTATTTTGCATTATTTGCACTATTGGAATTCTGTCACAGTCAACTCTGGACTGGCACATCACGGCATCAACTTCTTTTTATTGTTATATTGTATTTAGATTTTACAGCTGTAAAAAGCATTTCACTACATGACATACTCCATATCAATGTGTATGTGACAAATTCCATTTGAATTTGATATTATATGGAGTAGGCTTGGAGCATGAGAATCACCAGTTGAAATGAACCCATTATTTTAATAAGGCCTCTTTGGTATTTTCTTTTAAATAAAGCTTTCTTTTCATTTCAGGTTCTGGAGTCCTCTGCTGTCTCATCATTTGGTACTTTTTCCTTGTCCAAGGTGTTTTCTCTTGTGGTCTTAATTCATCGATGCATAGAAAAAAAACTGTGAATAAGGTAATTGTTAAAGTCAATAAAATGGAAATAAAATTTTAAAAATGTATTTTCGTGTGGCCCTTATACCAAATGATCCATGGCCTGGTATTGGTCCATGGCCAAGTGGTTGTGAACCCCTACTGTAGGGGGAGCATTAGCAGTTTTCTTCATTGTAAATTTGTACGTTTTCCCATCTGTCAAGGTACATCATGTAACTTGTACATCAATTTGGAATAGAATAAATCTGGGCTCATCAGACTAGAGGACATTTTCCCCACGGTCTAATCTTGATGATTTCTAGGAATCTGAAGCTGTTTTTTCAAATAAATTCACTAGCAAGCAGCTAAACTTTCTTGTAGCTAAACAGCTGGTTTAGTCTTGTCTTGAATGTAATTGCCGCACTGTGCATAAGGCTAATCATAGCTATGAGCTCTAATATTTAATCCCCTATGACGTGACTCCACCAAGTGTTTGGACATATTTCATGTTCATTCAAGATTTTCTCACGGCTTTTCTTGTACAAAGAAGAAACTAGACACGGCTGTCATAACAGCTTTCAATAACTGTTAGACATTTCAAGGAATGTATTCTTTGCCTCCTGAAACACAGTAACTTCTTTTACCAATGCCATGTGACATCTTCTACATCGTCTGACATGCTTTTTGGAAAAATGAGAAGCTACACACTGGTCAATCAATGTATTATATTACTGTAACAATGACAAGGCTTTTTCAAATATCCTTATTTCAGTTCAGACTCTTTTTGAGCCCGGAAATTTATGTTTCTATGTAATTTGATAAATAAACTTTGACACAATGATGAGTATAGTTAAGGTTATACGATAGATCAAATCGATTCAAACTTGGATAGATAGCTAAACATGTCACCAGTACTCAGAATTATTTAAAGTAATACATATCCACCTCTCACTAGCTTCCTTTTACAAGCAGCCAGAATCTGTTCCTTCTCCAAAAAAAACCATTAGATATGGACAAGTTGTCAGGCAATGAGGTAAATCTGTGTTGGCGGTTTAAAAGTAAAAACGCTGATCATTTGTTTAATTTGACTGTTTCTGAATGTAAATGATTCAAATAAATTATGAATGAATTCTTGTAGTTTATTCACTTATCTAGGTCAGACTTGATGTAGACCTCATTTCAGACCTGGGATCCGTTCTTTGTACGTGGATTACTCAATTAGTTGGATTTTACTGTTGACGATTTGACATGATCCCGGATTCTTTGGTCCTTTGAAGCTCATCCCGGAGTTGCTGTCATAGCAACAGGTCTGTAAGCTCAAACCTGCTAGGGGAAAGGCTTATTTCATGTAAACAGGATTAGATCATGGGTTTATAAGCAGAGGTGTTGCAGCAATGTCCTCTCCATTTTGACAAGAGCAGCCTGTTTTGGAAAAGTGCTTTCCATTTCAATTGGATGATCTTGGATTTGCCGTTTGATTCACGCACACACACACACACACACACACACACACACACACACACACACACACACACACTCAGCTGTGTGACTGATATGTACAACCCGGACTCAACACACAATCGTACTCGCTTCACACATTCATGTCTTCAGCACCACCCGTATTATATCACTTCATTACTACAAACTGTTTACATGCTGTTTTTTTGCACAAACCATTTTGTTCAAATTTACAAACCAATTTGCTTAATTACATGTACACTCCTGTACTCATTTCTCTTTTACGAACCGCATCCTGCAATATACAATAGGTTTACTGGCGCTATTTTGTGTTTTGTGTATTTGTCCTTCACTGTCTTGCACCAGGTTACATACGATGCACTTTATGTGGTGAGGACACTTACTAGTTTTAAGCTGTGTTTTTTTGTTATGTAGCTTTATGTTGTAGCACCAGGGTTCTGAAGGAATGCTGTCTCATTTCACTGTGTACTGTCAACTATATATGATTGAAATGACAATAAAAGCTTCTTGACTTGATCTCAGGTGTAGTAGAGGATTCTGTAGTTTGGTTTAAACTGGGGATCTTCTATAGCAGGATTTCCTATGGGAAACTTAGCATGTCTGTATTTAACATTGCTTTGCACTAAATAATAAAACATTGTCCAGGGATGTTTTGTCTATGGTGAGTTTCTTGTGTAGTGAAGCAGGTGTGTTTGCTCTGTTTGGTCTGCACCCAGAGGCTCCCAGCTGAGAGCTTTGACTTCAGCAGTCGGTTTATTGTCCTTCTCCAGATAACTGATCACTATCTCATCATTGATCTGTTAAAAAAAAGGTTCTTGGCTGGCACTTTATTCCTGTCAGGTTTCAAAAACAAGAGAAACAACACCTGTGCTTTTGACCTGTGTTTCAGTGCAAACGATATGTTGTTATGGTTATTTAAACTTTACAGAAGAGCAGCTTTCACTAGGCATAAAATCTATATACATAAAACTTACATGACTACTGACATAAACCCACATAAATATTTATATAGAAAGATGTTTTTCCTTCACCGGTTTTGTCAATTCTGTCAAAAGTGTACAAAAATCCTAAAGGCAAATGAAAAAAATAGTGTGAAGATACTTGTAATCCATAGATTTCCACTACTGCGTGCTGCACCAAACAGGCAATTTATGAAAACATGTTATTACAATGTATACAATACCAATATTTTTGCATAACGGGATGATTTTCAAGGTAGTCAATATGTAATTTACACATAAAAAAAACAGACGAAGAATAAATTCAGCTTACGTGAATTTATGCCTGATACGAATATACATACTATGAACTTGTTTTTTTCCCCATGCAAATATTGACATTCTCAGTTTCCACCATCTTGAATTGGACTCCTGGGATAAATGTAGGACTTCATTATAATCAGAGGTGCTGAATCAAGAAGTGCAGGTTTGTGGGATCAAGCTGAGATTATGCAGTGAAGCAGGAAGGAGAGTCTTAGGCATAAAGTTATTTGAAAAATGCACGTATTTCCAGTGCTCAGGTGTGAATATCCACAGCATTCCTGATGTGCTGTCGCTCTGCCGTCTCAAGCGTGAACAACGAAGAAGGAATTGGAGAACATGTAGGGTGAGATATAAACATTAACGGCATGTAAATTATATTGATTCAGTTTGTGATTTGTAGAAGTGTTGATTTTCAACTGGACAGCTGGAGGTCTCTGGATGGAGTTCTTTTTAACCTGAGACCTGTGCAGCTGAGGATGGTTCCACATTAACGGTCTAGAGATCCATAAACATGCTGAGCAAGTCAAGAACTTTGAGGATAGATTTGGGCTTTAATTACAGTTTTTCTCAGCTGCTTTGGAGCATTTCTCAAATCATCCTTAATATTTGCAAACCAGTAAGAGCATTCGCAAAACAAGTACGAACAGTACAACACATTGGATTTCTTGCAAAAGCCTGTACTTTTCTCAAAATCTTCTCAAAAGTAAATATTTGTGTCAATGAACATCTCATTGCCATCAGAATGACAAGTCATTTAGTCAATGTTTACAAACAAGATCATCAAAATGTGTAGTCGTGTTGTCAGTATGATGGCGCACACTTTCATTATTTCATGAAATAAACTATGGTTTGGATTACAATAATTGAAAATGTACAAGGATTTATTCATGACATGATTCAAACTTTCACTGAACTGTAATTGTGTCTGTTCGTTTCTTGGTTGTTCATCCATTTTTGGAAATTGTAATTCGTGTTTTGCTCTGTCTAAATACGCTCAACAATTGAAAATTCACGAGATCCAGCTTTAACCTATTGTTAAGAACTAGTTGATTATTGGTTGATCTGATGCCATACCCTTGCCTTCATTAGTTCAATTTAAGATTCATCTGCACAATTAATCAATTTAAGAAACATTCACACACACAAAAAAAAACATTTAATAGAAATTTGACCATTTTACCAGTTTAACCATTTTGCTTTTGATGACATGCAATGAACTGATGCCTGGATGTCTTAAGTGTTGAGACTATTGAGGTAAAACCAGTATAATATATTTTGCTCAATTTAACATAAACAACTGATAATGTACTGTAGGAAACAGCAGACACTTGTATGCAATCAGTTAAATGAATGTACCAAAGCATTCAAAATTAGATCAAAGCAACGAGAATTGCTTTTATAATCAGAACAAGTGATGTGATGATGATGTGGCGTTTTGAGAATTTTATTTCTGAGAAACACTTCAAAGCGACTGAGAAAAACTATAATATCAATAGTCTACTACAATGGCTCAGGACCACAGGCTGCATGAACAGTTTGCATTTAAGTGCCCATCACTGCACAGTACACCTCGACAATGATGGAACTGTATGAATGAACACAGATGAGTATGGGTTTTCTTTTAAATCTGGTTTCTCTCAAGGTTTCTCCATCATAGCATCTCAGGGAGTTTTTTTTTCTTGGCACAGTCACCAATGGTTTTCTCATTAGGGCATAAATGTAAAACTATAACAGAGAAACTTATAGGCACTGAACGTAAATGTTCTAACTTTAAACTCTGAACTTCTATACATTCTATTGCCAATGCACAGACTGCGATTGCACTTGAAAGATTTTGATTTGACAAAGACTTCGGGGATATGAAAATGTTTACAGCTTTTTTTTTAAGGCCATACAAAAAAGAGCTGTGGTGCAGAAACGGTTCAATATGGTTGAGGTCAGATAGCGGTCTATAGCAGGTTACATAAAATCTTTCACTTTAACCCATATAAAACATCTTCATGGAGCTGTCATGGTGCACAATGGCATTGTCATGATGGAACAGGTTTGGGGCTCCTTGTTCGGGTGAAGGGAAAACTTCATGCTAGGGCCAACTTTTCGATAGCACTTTACATATAGTACAAACAGACAGACAGACAAATTCTTTCATAATAACCGAACAAAATGTTGAAAATTTTGCTAGAGGCCAAATGAGAGGCAAAAGAGAACAAAATAATAATAAATTGATGGGGCCTGTGCCACAGGGAGTGTCTGGGATTAGAAGCACTATTTAAAGCCTCCACACAAATCTGTGCCCCTGTGGGACTTCACCAGTGGATGAGAAATCAAAAGTGCAATCAAGCAAGGGAAAATAGGGAAGCCTCCTCAGACCACAGATACTGTATCATTAAAGCAAAGAGAGACAAAATAGAAAAAAACCCCGAAAGAAATTGCTGCAGGCTCAAACGATGCATGTTGCTTACAGAGAAAAGCTGGTTTTATACCTCAGAACCTGGAGGTTATATTTATTTTAATTTAAAAAAAAGGAACACCCAACAAACATAACATGCTATTTATATATTTACAGAATTCTTTCGTATGAAAAGAGATGAATTTAAAATAGCATAATAAATTGTATGTATTTTATTGAATTATATATATATATATATATATATATATATATATATATATATATATATATATATATATATATATATATATATATTTTTTTTTGTGCAGTCATATTTTATAAAAAACAATATCTATAAATAATGGCAATTGTATTATATTTCAAAATGCAACCATCCCTTTTTTCATGCCGGTAATCACAGTAACAGTTTGACATTGAAGTGAATGAAGATTGTTCAGCATGTTAATCATTAGCATCGAATTGGATCAAAAACGTTGTACTTTGTGTTTGCATCTGATTCGCTGATTAGTTTTACACTGCATTCCTGTCTTCAGAGTGTCACTGCAGTCCCTAAATTTATTTATTTATTTATTTATTTTTTACAAGCAGATCCGATTACATAGGATAAAAAACATTTATTTTATTTTTTTATTTGCTTTTTTCTTTTTGTTGGAAATTACAAAAAATGTTGGTTATAACATTAAGTTTAGTTAGCTATATATATTAACAGTTTGCACACAAATATTATAAATGATACTCATATTAAGTGAATAAGCATAATGAATAAAAATACTTTTTTTCCTCTTACAATGCTTACCAATTGAAACTTTATGTGAAAAGAATCGAATGTTATTCTTTTCACACTGATCACTAATAGATTGATATTAATGAATCAAACATTGAATGATATCTAATAAATTATCATGATCCCAAAACCATAATTTCCAACGAGTTCAAGGCAGTTTCATCCATCATTTATTCCTTCCTTAATGTTCTGCTTGATGTTGAACTGACGCTGAACTGTATGTTCAAGTAAACACCACCAAGTGGCAATGACGGTTCTAGCTTGAATGATGCCCTGGGTGAACCATGCCATGACCCAGAGTCTTTGATTCATTTCAGCTTTGAAAAGCTCCTCTGTGCTTCAGCTAGATAAGTAAAACATATTCTCAGAGCAGTCCACAAATTTGGATAAATTTCTTAGAGCTCCATTTCATGTATAAATATCACTTTAAATGTAATACAAAAAAAATGCATGTAAATGTGCACAATTTATCAAACTCTGAGAACCAAGAACAAACTCCTTGGCTAACTGTAGCTATAAGATACATACAACCCCCTTCCTTTTCTCGCTTTTACTTCTTTGCTTCATTTTCTACATAGATTCTCCTGAGGGAGCTTTTTTGTCATACATAATTTGAATTTGGGTTCAGCTCTCCTCACTGACTCATACAGGTCATCACGTGATGTCACCCAATCCCTGCCTAGCCTCTTCTACACACAAAAGCACTACCTCATCCAACATGACTAAAAACTTTCTTTCGGCTTCTCCTATTAGGGGGCGTCACAGCGGATCATCCGCATGTTTGATTTGGCACATGTTTTTACGCTGGCTGTGCCTTCCTAACGCAACCTCCCATTTATCCAGGCCTGGGACCAGCACTAAGGCTTGTGCAACCCCTAATGGCTGGGGTTGGTTCCCTGATCGAACCCGGGCTGCAGCGTTGAGAGCGCTGCATCCTAACCACTACACCACCAGGGAACCTTCATCCAAAATGACTGATAGACATAAGACCCACAACTCGTCCAATAGAAATTAATGACATTGAGACATTCAGTATGACTGATAGAAACCAGACCTCCTCTAATAGGTCTGACAGACACAGTGTCTCATCCATTAGGATTGAAAGACACACAAACCACACCCCCACCAAGGGAATTGATAAGCCCATGTCACACTTCCTCCAATAGGACTGATGGACACAAAGTCTCTGACATGCCATATAGCAAATGTTGCTTTGAAATCATGTTGGAGTGCGTAATAGACCGAGCGAGTGTGTGAATAGTAAAGTCCCCTGTTTTCTGGCGTCTGTCTCACAACATTATTTATGGTCAGAAGAGCTTGCTGAATACAGAAGCAGTTGTGGATCTGTTTGCTTTGCCCCTATTTTTATATGGGAAACAAAGCTTGTATATTATGTGATGACGTGTTTATTACAGCTGTGTATAAAATAACATTTCGCAGTTCAGTGTGACAATCGGATGGACAAAAGATATTTTGGCTATGGAGAGCGTCTTGTGTACCGAAGCAGGTGTGTTTGCTCTGTTTGCTTTGCCCCAGCAGCTCCCAGCTGAGAGATTTGACTTCTGCAGGTGGTTGATTGTCCTCTAGATAACTGATCACGATCTCATCATTGATCTGTAAAAAGGTTTTACTTCTTGGCTGACACTTTATTCCAGTCATGTATCAAGAACAAGGAGAAAAGCACAGCTTTTGGCCTGTTCTATTTCAGTGCAACGGCTCAATTATAATGATTATTTTCATGACTTTCACGACTCCTTGTATAATCCTGCACAAATACAGTATATACAGGCTTTTTCCTAGCACTGTTTTTGCATTTCTGATGTCAAAATGAATGTGAAAAATTGTTTTCTTGTAAAAATTCCAATTTAATAACTTCCCATATTTCTGTTCTTCTACCTTTACAAAAAAAACATTTGGCAATACAAACTTTGAGCACAAGGGGGCAGGGGGTGAATTTAGGCAACGATCAAGTCCATAAAAAAAAAAAAAATGTCACGCACCTTTGCTTAAGAAAAATTTACAACCTCTGACTGTGGGAACGAAACAAATAAAATGTGCAATGAAGAAATTCAGCTTAAGCATCTGCATGACATGATTTGACACGAATATAAATAATTGCATGGGAAAATTCCTGTGCAAATTTTGACAGCTTTTAAACCTACATTTTTATTGTTGTAAAATTGGACTCCTCAGATGAATGTAAAACTTTATTATCATCAGAGAAGCAGTATCAAAGAGTGCTAATCTGAGATATAAAAAAGTACGGAGGAAGGAGAAACATAGATCGATCCTAAAGCACTGATACTTTCAAAGTTGGTGGTGTATCAAGAGGATTGTTTTTCACATTCAAATATTGATCCTACCTGGGATATTTTAAACAAGTGAGTTTAACATTTATTTAGCGTGAATGGAAACGATTTCTTCTTTAGCTGTTGCTTATTGTACAAACATGTCAGCATTTAGATCTTGAGATCATGGTGTCATCTGGACCTTTTCAGAGGATTTTTTGAGGAAAAGCAGATTTAAACGGAAAAACCTTCTCTTGTTCCTTCAAAAAAACCTATAGAGGAAAATAAATAGAGAAGCATTATTTAAACTGTCAAATGATGCTTCTCCATTTATTTTCCTCTATAGGATCCAGGACCAGTATCATCGAGACCCATGTCACAATTGACCAGTATCAATGTCACAATCCAGGACCAGTATCATCGAGACCAATGTCACAATTGACATTGGTCTCGATGATACTGGTCCTGGAAGTACAAGTTTTGGATAGAAAATAAAATAAATGGTATTACTCATCCCTAATGACAGACTCTGAATTTTCCAATAATGCTAATAGACACCGAAGTGGTTAGATTCAAAACTTGAAGACCTTAAAATAGTCCAGTGAAAAACACTACATGGACAAATGTATTAAAACATGACTTTTCCAGACATATGTGGTTCTTTCCAAAACCTTTACCACAAAGTTAAAGGCACAAAATTGTATAGGATGTCTTTGGATGCAGTAGCATGAAATTTTCACTTGAACTAGGAGGCCCAAACATTGTTCCAGCATGGCAATGCCCCTGTATAACTCATAATTATTATTATAATTGTATTATATTCATAATTACACTCCAGTGCTCATGTTAGTTCTCACTCTCCAGTGTTTTGTATTGTTTAAAGATTAATGATCAAACTCTTGATGTCACCCAAATGAGGATGAGGTTCCCCTTTTGAGTCTGGTTCTTCTCAAGGTTTCTTCCTCATAACATCGAAGGGAGTTTTTCCTTGCCACCATCGCCATGGCTGCTCATCAGGGATAAATACACACCGTTCACCTTAACTGTTAAATTCTGTAAAGCTGCTTTGTGACAATGTCTGTTGTGAAAAGCGCTTTAGAAATAAACTTGACTTAACTCGACTATAACAAAGATATGGTTCACATGGTTTGAAAGGGACGATCTTGACTGACCTGCTATAGACATGTCCTTGTAGCTGAATGAGCACAAATCTTCCTAAGCACACTTAAAAAAATAACAACAAATGGGGACTAAATGTGGAATGAGATGTTTAAAAAGCAAATCTTGTGTCCACAAACTTTTGCCCAAATTACATATTAAATATTGCAAATACAAAGTATTTTACTCGTTGCTTTGTAAATTCACAAGATTAATAAGCACTTCACATAAACAAAATTATTTGCATGTAATTTAATATTTATAATGTATTTATAGCAATAGGCACTGTCATAAACAGCTTTAGAAAAATCCTGGTGTAGTTTTACAGCAGTAAGGACCAAGCCGAGAGCGACACAAGGAATACACATCCCTTTTGCCTGACAGTGGCTGGTTACATTATAAATATTTATAGTATACAGTAGAAAAAAGGAAAGGCAAGCAGGACAGAGTGTCTTAGAAGGATGTGCAGTATGAGCACATAGGGAATAAGTGTCCTGCATTAAACACAAGACAAGGATTTTTTTTTTTTTTTTTTATGCTAACAGGATTTTTAACTGAATCTATGGTGATGCTGAAGTACAAACTTGTTTATTTTGGGGGGAGGGAAATCTTTAGCGTATGCATGTGGGACCATCCACATCAACGGCAGAAAGTGAATCACAAGTCCAGGAGCTCAGAGTTAGAAATATAGCATCAGGATGAATCAGGCAGGTCCAGAGGGTGAGAGAAGAAACAGCAATATTCAAGATCTGGCACCAACATCACATCAGGCAGCAGGAGTACACATGGAGCACAAAAGACAGAAAGAGAACAGATTATTACACATGCTTTTATCGTGGTCTATCACAGTGGCATCAGTGTGCAAGCAGGTGCAATCGTTTGGCTCTATGGTTCTGAGTATTAACACCTGCATTTATTCATTTACATTAATGGCATTTGGCCGATATCCTTATCCACAGCGACTTACAACTAAACAATAAAAGTTAAGGACCTTGCTTAAGGGCCCAGCAGTGGCAGCTTGATGGTGCTGAGCTTTAAATTTGTGACCTTCCTATCCAGAGCTCAATGCCTTAACCAATAAGCTACCACTTCCCTTACAGAGTTTGTTGACAAAAATGGGAGTATGGACATTTGGTGCCACCCACATGGGGATGGGTTCCATTTTGAGTCTGGTTCCTTTCAAGGTTTCTTCCTCAGACCATCTCAAGGAGGTTTTCTTTGCCACACTCACCAATGGCTCATTCATTAGGGATAAACCTATGGCCATTGAACTCTGTAAAGCTGCTTTGGGACATTGTTTATTGTTGAAGCCACTATATTAATACAGTTGAATTGAATTAAATATACAGCAATTGCTTTTAATGATTGCTTTCTAACTTCTCAGGATGCAGCATTTTTCTCCAACATTTCACCCGATCATTGACTATTGTAGGTTAGCTTTGGATTTGGCTACATTTCACGACATGTTGGTAGTGGCTTGTAGAAATGTGGGCGAAAGGAAAAAGATCTACAGACAGTTCAAAGTCTATGAAGTATTATATTGTCATAAATATTGCAGTGATTCCAGACCTGTAATACTTACTGTATGTGGGACAAAACATTTATCTGATTTACACAACGGAGCAGTTGAGGGTTAAGGACCTTGCTCAAGGGCCCAGCAGTGGCAACTTGGTGGTGCTGGGATTTAAAATCATGACCTTTTGATCAGAAGCCATCATCTTAACCACTGAGCTACCCCTTTCCCATTAGATTTATATGATACGACTCATATCATATAAGTAACTGCTAGCTATTAACAGTTCAACTATTCCTGTAATTGGCTTTTTCACCAAATTCAATTGCCCATCTTTAAGTTTATCCACCACCCGTGAGATATAGAAGACCAGATTTGTGTGATGTCACATGACCCAAACCGGAGTTCAGCATGGCAGCATGAATAAGAGAGTTCTGCATATTGATATTTTTCACAGAATGTACCTGGGGAAAGGAAGACATCTTGATGATCAATTATCAACCAAGTAAATTCTCACTGAAAGTATTACTGAAGTGGATGGGACTTCTCTGCATTCAGCTGTTTTTAAGCAATCACTAAATGATGGACGGTTTAAAAATTGTTTTAATTGCGTTGCTATGGCTAACATCCCTTTAATTCTTTGGTGGTAGTCCATTAGATGGAAAAATGAAAAAAAACCCTGCTGGATTAAATTATCCGATATAAAGTCAGCTAACCTTTTGATATAAAGCTTTGCAATTTACATTGCACAGGTCACAATGGCATAATTGTAATTTTCTCCAAATATAGCCAGTATACCTCTATGCAGGAGACATTGTATTAAAGCACCTGCCTGCGAAACAAACAGCATGACTCGGTCTGATATATATTTAGAAACCATTTTTTTATTAGTTTTTTTTGCAAGCTTTTAACATACTACACTTTCATAAAGAACGAGCACATCCCCAGCCTGAAGTACTGGATGTGATAAGGGAAATCATTTATTGCTTACATTTTATTGTATGAAGAGTTATTGCTTATATAGGAATTATTTGGAACAATATTGCTCTGAATTCCTTTCAGTGGCCTTGGGTTGAGTAAATTTATTTTATTGTTTCCATACAATCACTGGATAGAACTGGTTTGGATTCTAGCATCTGTATTTTATTTAACTATTTTGCTTCTTCTTATCTTTTTCCCCCCAATGTCACCAATGTTCTAGTCTGTATTCTTTGCCGGTTGATCTATGACTTGCGCTTTGCATGCGCCACCTGTGGAGCAGCTCTGAAAGGAGTAACTCCAGTGATTGCATGAGGAGAAACTCTGAGTGAATGACTTCCTGGGGTCTCCTTGGATTGAGGCTGACTGTGGGCAGTCTTTCATGACTTTGTTAAACCTCACCACTTCCACATTTGCCAAAGGGAAAAATAAACAGCAGATTTTCTACTGCATCATACCTTTCACTTTCAAAGAGGCTGAGAACTGCTCTTCTGAGAGTGTAATAGACAATCAGAAATACCCCTTAGTGAGTTGGATATATACTAGACTTCACAGACAAACTCCATGAGGCGTGCAGACCACCTGGCAACGTGCAAATCAATGTGCTTATTACCTTTGGGAGTGAGAAGGGTAGTTTGAGCTGCATAGTCAGAGCAAATGTACCAAGTATGCCTCTCTCTGCTGCATTAACACAAGCTAGTATATACATCTATATCTATAAGATAGTCTGGGTGCTCTGCATTAAGCAGAATACCTGAGACTATCTATCAGGATGGCATCTACCTCATAGTCTAAGGCGTCATATGACAGTCTTTGATGAGTTTGAAAACAGAAAATAATGTTCAGGACTTTTTAGAGAAGCTCTTTTGTTCTGCATCCATCCTGCAAAATGGACAGTTTTTAAGGAGCAGGGCTCTGAAAGGCAATACTATTCTGTCACACATGGGTACAAACTCGCTGTACCATGCACTGAGGCACAAGGACAACCACAAGCTTTTAGCATTGGTAGTGCAAGATGTAGTCAGAATGTCAGCAGTATGATTGCCCTATGGGTGGATGATCACATCATTCACATAACTCTGCACTCCTTTAGGACCTCTGAGAATCATTGTCATCATTTTTCCAAGGTGGCAAGTACAGAACCAAACACCCTGCAGAAACAATACAGCCTGCACTCAGTAGTAGGCAATTCGGAGACCAATAGCAGAGAAACATTACTGGTTGGTGAAACTCAGACAATATTTATGTATATCTTTTCTTAAAGTTAGACAGTGGAACTTTATACAGCTTTATTGGGGTCCTTCAGCACAAACCACTTGCAAATTGCATAATTGCTACACCTTGTTACTACACTGGGGAGAAGCCCACTCATACGAATCAATCTTCTCAATGATTCCATTAGTTTCTAGTGTCCTGGAGCACCAAAGCTTTTAATAGACTGAATTCACTCTTGGCCAAATCACATGTACAGTAACCCCATATAAGTCCTTCATGCAAATAGCACACTAATAGTGATGATTAACTCATCAGTTGGTCTAAATTTCAACAATTCTATACCTATTTACTTCTATACCTATGCATAGCTTGTTTCAGGGCTCTCAAAATCATACACATAAATAAAATATTAATATAATATTTGTTTTTCATTAAAATTCTCACTTTTCCATGTCGTCAAATTCATCTTGTACCTTTTAACAATATATAATAATATATATATTCAGTTTTATTCACCATATCATATGTTACCTTATAATCTCATTTGGCTCAGCGAGGTCATTAGGAGATGTTAACAATAGCTGTCTCACATGATACTACGGCTACACTAGTTTATAAGTCAGTGCAGTCATTTAGACTCAACTAGATTAGTCTAGATTAAATTACATTTAGATTAGGGTTAGGGTAACTGACTTCAACTACCTACCAACAATTTGAATGCCCAAGAGAGTTTCTTAAAGGCTGATGAACGTGAAGATCGAGGTTGAAGGGGTATAGTCTTAAGGAGAGGAATGTGGAAGGGCAGATGGTGGTAGATTTTGCTAAAAGGATGAAAATGGCAGTGGTGAATATGTATTTTTTAGAAAAAGGAGGAGCATAGTATGACGTATGAGAGTGGAGGAAGGTGCACACAGGTAGACATTCTATGTAGGAGAAGCAATCTGAAGGAGATTGGAGACTGTAAGGTGTTGGCAGGGGACAGTGTAGCTAGACAGCATCGGATGGTGGTCTGTAGGATGGATTTGGGGGTGAAGAAGAAGAGGAGGAGAGTGAGGACTGAAAAAAGAATAAGATGGTGGAAACTGAAGGAGGAAAACTATAGTGTGAGGTTCAAGAAAGAGGTCAGACAGGGATTTGGTGGTGGTGAAAAGGTGCTGGATGATTGGACAACTACTGCAGAAGTGATAAGGGAGACAGCTGGAAAAGTACTTGGTGTGACATATGGAAATAGAAAGGATGACAAAGAGACTTAATTATAATAATAATAATAATAATAATTTGTTACATTTATATAGCGCTTTTCTGCAGCACTCAAAGCGCTTTACATATGAAAGGGGGATTCTCCTCAACCACCACCAATGTGCAGCATCCACCTGGATGATGCGACGGCAGCCATATTGCGCCAGAACGCCCACCACACACCAGCATATTAGTGGAGAGGAGAGTGATATAGCCAATTAATATGAGGGGATGATTAAGTAGGCCAGCGGGCAAGTTTTTTGGCCAGGATGCCGGGCACACCCTACTCATTTTGAAAGACATCCTGGGATTTTTTAATGACCACAGAGAGTCAGGACCTCGGTTTAACGTCTCATCCGAAGGACGGTGCTTTTTTAATTTTTTTACAGTATAGTGTCCCCGTCACTATACTGGGGTGTTAGGACCCACACAGACCACAGGGTGAGCACCCCCTGCTGGTCTCACTAACACCTCTACCAGCAGCAACCTGGTTTTTCCCAGGTGGTCTCCCATCCAAGTACTGGCCAGGCTCAACCCTGCTTAGCTTCAGTGGGCAAGCTGTCTTGGGCTACAGGGTGATATGGCTGTGGTGGTGGTGGAATGAGGAACTGCAGGAGAGTATAAGGGGAAAGAGGTTGGCAACAGAATTGGGTTCGACAGAGTGATGAGAAAATTAGGCAGGAGTACAAGGAGATGCGGCAGCAGGTGAAGAGGGATGTGGCGAAAGCCAAGGAAAAGGCATACAAGGAGCTGTATGAGAATTTGGACACTAATAAAGGAGAAAAGGAATTATACTGATTGGACAGGCAGAGGGACCGAGCTGGGAAGGATGTGCTGCAAGTTAGAGCAGTAAAGGATGGAGATGGAAATGTGTTGACTGAATGAGCACGGATCTCCACAATGACACTTCAAAATTTGATGAAACACCTTCGTAGAAGTGTCGAGATTATTATAAGAGCGAATAAGGACTAAATGTGGAATGGGATGTTCAAAAATCACACACGAATCTTGTGTGTCCAAACAGGTGTTTATACTTTGGAAAAAAGGGACCAAACACAAAATGACATTTCTTTCACCTGGAATAATTCACCAATCATCCCTGCACTAAAACAATCCCAAACCATTAGGCATCCATCTCATCTTTACTGTGGCTGTAAGGCAGTCTGCTAGCATTCTCTCCTGTCTCCAGTTTAGACTCATTTGTCCCCAGTCATTAATTTTTTTGGGCATTTAAATAAAAATAACACACATGTATCTCCAAAACCCTGGACACTGCATTATTTAGCAATTTGTTTCTGCCCTAGAAACGCACACATTTTCAATAGGTATTATTTGTATGCTCCTGTGTGTGTTGTCTTGGACACCCCAAACCCCTCCACCCCAATCTTTTTACCTTATTACCTTCAACTTATACCTTATAAATTGTCTGTAAAGTCTATTTATTGTTTGTTACGCACAGTCTTCGGAGATGCTGCATCTAATTTTAGTGCACCTCTGTACCACCTATGAATGCATACAAAAAAAACCTTGAATCTTGACCACAATCTTGGGCTTGTGAAATTGTACCGCTCGATATACAAAGGCATCCTATACAACTGTGTGTTTCGAACTTTGTAATAACACTCAGAAGGAAGGTCCATGTGTGTAGGTGTGATGGACAGGCCAACGTTTTTAGGTCATATAGTGTAATTTTAAATAGATAATCGTTTGTAGCCCTATTTCCAGTATGCTAAAATTAGTAATGGGACATTATGTTTGCATGTTTGCCTGCACCCACCACAAATATACACACAATATCTCTTAAAATTAAAAATATAAACCGAAAATTACTAACATTTGTTCTTTCGTTCCTCTTATCAATTCCTCTTCCCAAAGAGTCCCTCTGATGGACTTGCAATTTCAAAATCCTCCATTAATGTTTAATGGGTTTAGGTCAATATATTGGCTTGGCCCTGCAAGGCTTTCTTGAGTTATTTTGGCTGTACATCTTGGGGGTCTGCTTGTTCAAATGTCCATCTTCTCCTCGGATTCGGTTTCACGAAAGATTAAATTAAATTCAACCCTAATATGTCCGTCTAATATGTCCATGTTTCCTTTGACGCCATGTAACGGCCATTGCGGTACCACTAGCACAGAGAAGCATTTCAGTATCCTGATGCTCTCCACCTCCATACTTCACAGTGGTTATGGGGTTCTAGGGATCATACACATCTTTTCTTCAAACACATCAAGCTGAATTATTGCCAAAAATTTCTATTTATTTATTTATTTTTTTATGGACCAGAGTGTACTGCTTCAAAAGAGTTTTGATGTATCTAAATGCTCTTAGACATGCATCTCTGCTTTTTTGTCGAGCTGAGGAGTTTTGTGTGGGGTGTAAGAACATGTAGGGAGATGATTTCGGTGGAGTTCAGTGCTCATTGCTCTAGATGTAGTAAATTTGATTTTTTTGGCAGCATTGCTATTAAATATATTTTATAAGTCATTTTGACATATACTGCATATGCATTTCAATACAGGGTATATATTAATATCAGGTCTTTGGCCATGATTGTGTAAGTAAGCAGTTTGTTGACCTTTTCTAAATTCCTATACTCCATGAGAACAAAACCTGGAGAGGAACTAAATTTAAAAGGAAACCTATTCTCATCTGGTTGTCCGAATATCTATCTGAATAACCACCATAAAGAACACAAGCAGAGAAAGGATGAAGATGATGATGATCAGGTTATCAGGTGATCAGGAACGTGTCGGTTCTCAGTCATGTTTACATCGCTGACTCCCTCTGTCTCATCCACGTTAACCTTATACTTATTACTGCCTTCTGCCTTGCTTGTTGTTAGCTTCGTAAACTAGCCTACATCTGTGGTGTCTTAGGTTGAAAAAGCCACGCAATGGCAGGAAATAGGTTGATGGGCTGAAAACGGCTCGTAATAAGAAGAAAAAATATTAACCACGTCACCAAATAGATTAAAAACTAAAGGAACAAGTCTGGTTTGAAAATGTAAGAAGTACAAAGTACGGATATTTGTGTAAAAAGATGTAATGAGTGAAAGTAAAAAGTTCTCAAAAAAAGCATTAGTGAAGTAAATTACTGATACCAGAAAAATCCACTTTTACAAAGTACAGTCACAAAGTATTTGTTCTTCATTACTTTCCACCTCAGTGAATTGATTTCTTTACATATCTCAGTGATGTTAGAATGCTGGGGTCCGAGCACATGATACAGCACCCCTGGAGCACAAGGACCTTGCTCAAGGGCTCAAGAGTGGCAGCTTGGTGAACTTGAGCTTGAACCTCTTACCTTCTAACCAAGAGCATTAACCACTGAGCTACCACCTCCCCACTAGCAGAACAAAGGTTCTCTTAATGGTTCTTGAGTTTAACCCTCCAAAGTAATATTAAGCATCTTTAGTTTATTCATGTGGAACACTCCTGAGTAGCAGTGAGTGGTTTCCATGTGGAGAGAACTCCATCCAGAAATAAGGCATCAGGATGGATCAGGCCAGTGTGAACGCAAAGAGGGCATAGGATCTTTGGTGTCTCAGGAGCATGTCTAGAGTAAATAACAAAAAATCTATGCATGTACTATATGTATGAATCTAAAAATAGCCCAAGTCAGTGACTTAAATCCAATTGTTACGTCAGTATTTACACAGGGGAATTTGCACCTAGTCATAGCTAGGTAATGTGCCTGCTGAAGTGATTTTCTGAGTTGTGCATAATATGCAGATCTCCGGAGTGTAATTCACGCCTCTGAGTCTAACGAGCCTGCTGCAGTAAATTCCCGCATCCTATCAGTAACAGTCATGTCAGGAGATTACACAGCATGAAACACTCCCCAGAGATTTTATGGTGTTCGGGCTTATATTTTCTTTTCAATTCGCTTCACTGACTCATCCCTAACACATCATCAGCAGTCATGTGTTACGGACCTGGGGTGGGTGCAATGAACATGAACGAGACGGAATATTTACTTGATCGGCCATTTTTCACCCCCAAAGTCATTTGACCATAATATTTGTATGTGCTTTTTTAGGAATACCATTCCACATTGAATCCCCATTTGCTCTTATAATAACCTCCACTCTTTTGTAAAGGTGTTCTACTAGATTTGTGTAGTGTGCATGTGAAGATTTGTGTTTAGTCAGCCAGAAAGCGTGTTAGTAAAGTCAGGTACTGATGTGGGTGAGATGGGAAAGATGGGGTACAGTCAATTTGCCCCAAATCTTCATAGATTTAAAGCATTCGGCAGACATTTTTACATTTATAGCATTTGGCAGATGCCCCTCTCCAGAGCGACCTACAATTATCTTATTCATACAGCAGTTGGTACGTAAGGTATGTAAGTAAGTAAATAATGCATCCAAGTACAATCGTAACAGCTTTTTTTTTTTTTTGATGACAGAATACATTCATAATACATAAGAAAATAAGTTGAAGTATGCTTCTGATCATGAGCAATTCCTAACCTTCTCCATGCTCTTCTTATCGCATTATTCTGAGATGATCAGTCTTTGTTGATCTGTTGTTCCAGAATTTGTATTGTTTTTCCATTTCAAGTCTTTTTTAGAGACTTCCTACCCTTCCGCACTATTTGTATACCTTATATTATGCGCACTCTTTCGTGGTAACAGTTCGAAGGAGAACTACACATGGCTGGAAAAATCAGATGTCCTGATATTTTCCTTCATAAATTGAAGCTTGTTCATTCTTACCCTTTACACATTCTTTGTAGGTGTCTGTTGCACGGTATGATTTTTGTCCTTATGATAATATATATTTAAGTTATTTCTCCACTTTATTGGTTTAAGTGTCAGCCATTACTGTTTTTGTTTTTTTTACTTTAAACACATGAACAATTTCTACGACATCCCGCAAATTAATTTTTTTGTGTGTGTGTGCGTGTGTGTGAGAGATAAAAAGAAAACACAAACCATTTCACTGCTAATTAAATATTTATTGAAACATTGTGTTTGCTAATCTGGGAATAATGATACTTAACCAAACAAATGGCATGCTACCATCATCAGATGCTGTATTTCTCTTTCTCTTTGTCTCTTTCTCTCCACTGCACATTCATAGTAGCAAACAGCTTCATGATGTGTGAAAGAGAAAGAGAATATACTAGCTATATGTAAAAATCTTATATAATGGATTTTTGAAATTCACTCCTGTAACTTCATTATATGTAAAAACCCTGTGATGTTTGCATTAGAATCATTTGTCATCTGTCAAAATGCTAAACTACTGGTAGAAAAAAGGGAGACAAGTGAAAAACTGCCTTCTTCACAACCGTAGGCTTTATGTGTACTTGGTTATGCATAATGTTCTAGCTAATGTCCTGTTGATGTTACAGTCTTTTGTCAATGATATCTCCCATAACAAGTCTGCAAGATCATAAATGCCACATGAGGGTTGGTTTTGACATGTTTACTTGAGCACCAGTTGTGTGTGAAGGCAGAGGCGTGCGAGTTCCGTATAAACCAACCTACTCCAAGGATGTTTTGAGGAGCACGTAGTCACGGGTAGTGCTGGTGTGGCCACAACCCAGAACTGTCAAATATTTCTAGGGTTTGCCCGTTTTCCACTGCTGATTCTTTTGCAACTTCTTCATGCATCTGCTGTGGGGATATTCAGTTAGAAGATGAAGCCATTATTTGTGATGTTTATTATTTCAGTGTAGTGTACGGTAGCTTGTTACCAACTGAGGTCAGAGCACAGGGTCAGCAGTAACCATTATGCCAAGCAATTGAATACAATTCAAAACAATTCATTAAGAAGCTTTACAAAAATCCTGAAATAAATTGAGCTCTGAAGGACAACATGGTGAAGAAGCTGAAAAGGGGATCTAGACTCTAACCTATTTCTGAGTAAAACCAGATACTTGGGTTATAAATCATTATATACACAGTACAACTATAGAAAGGGAAGCACTGAGTGTGCACTCTTACTGATTACAACAGTACATCTCAGAAGGTACAGAACTTTACAGTACAGGTGAATTTATCTACTGTATCAAGTGGATGCATCCCAGATGATTGGATCACAGCAGCTGGGACGCATAGCTGCTCACACCTTGTGTTATGAACGCGTCTTCAGTGATCACTTCTGATTGGATTTCACACATCGCTCCCACTGGAGAAAGGCTGTCACATACACTTATTACGTCAGCATTCTACTGCATTTATTTTCAAAATCCATGTGTTTACTGTAGAGACTGTTCGAAAAGTTTTAACCACATAATCTGCTCTAAGATTTTCAAAAATGAGCAACGAGATGATGAATACATTTCTGATCTTGAATCATTGCCTTATTCATTAGCCTGGCAGTGGAGAGCTCTAATGTTTAGCACGTTTTCAACAGTTTCACAATGATTACATATTCTCCAGCTTGGGCAATGAAACAGGCTATTATTCAGTCAATTGTTTCTGTCTGGAGTGTATCAAGACACATAGGCATTCACACTGCAAATGTCATATGTTCCCAGATGACCCCCAAATGTGATTTCAGCGATCGGATCACATTGCTTTTTCGAGATGCACTCGACCCCATTCACTCTCTTACTTAGTGTCGACAACTTACGATCTGATCACACAGGATGTGCCTTAATGTCAGCTGATCCATATGAAACCATCCACAAGTGCAGAAGATGAGTTTTAAAACTTATTATTTTTTCAATCGTGATTCACATTCCCAGGAGAAAATTTTACTTGGAAATGGTACGATCTGATTTCAAGCACAATTACATGAATACTGCATTTCTCATCTCTCTCTATATGCCAAGAAAAAATGCTTTCCAAAAGTCTGCACCATCCTAACGAGCCAAAGATTGGCCATGTCCACCTAAGTTACATTTATGGCATTTCAAAATCAGGTTTATTGTGTGGAATTTGGTTCCAGTTGTTGGTGGCTCTCAAAAGTACAGACATAAATAACACAATACATTTAGCTTAGACAGTATAAACAATACAAGTAATAAATAAAACACAATATACAGAGTATATGACAGATCAGTAATGTACATAAAGTGTGAGAGAGCATGGTAGTGCAAATAGCAGTATTGTGCAAGATAAGGTGGTGACTGTAAAAATGTTATACAATATACAGCAGCAATAGTGTGTGTAACATATGGAAATGATGTGATGACTGATTGTTCTGATAATGCAGTACTTATAGATATGAAGTACTTATAGATATGAATCTTTGCATAAGAGACCAGCAATGGCAGCTTGGTGGTGTTGGTATTCATGACCATCCAATCAAAAGTCCAACATCTTAGCACTCTACCATTCTTTTTTTAATCCTTCACATTCGTGATTTCTTTTTTCGTTTTGGTTCCTTCTCTTTCTGCAAATCTTTTTTCTTTCTTTTATAATTGATGACACCTTCATATACCCAGTTGTTTTTGGCTGACTCTACTTTTATTACTGTACTCACTGCATTCGCATTCACATGCATCATCTCCTGATTTTAAATAGTTTGTACACATAATTTGAATTCGGTCAAACAGCTAATGCACCATTGTTATTAATTAGTCTACATCATTGTAATGTTTGTGTCATGTAAACTGCTTGCAAGAACAATGCCCTTTAAATAATTACTGACCTCCTGAAGTGCAGATTCAAACCAAGCCATTGTTTTACATTGTTTCACACTGATTTCGATGTGGGAGGTACACTGTTGATCTAAGTCAGTGTCACTTCTTTCCTCAGGTCCATCTGCCAGGGAATAGGCCTGTCTGCGGGCCTTGGCGATGCCATTGCTGGGGGTTCAGCCTTTGCATGGAACGCACAGATGGTGTTTAACAGGCACTTACTGTAACCACATCCATGTAGTTGATTTTGTCTTTGTCACCAGATCTTAAACAAGCTGAACTTCTATGGCCGGACGAGTTGGATGGTGCTTTCCATCCTCCACCATTATTAATGTTGTTAATGTGCAGAGGGAATCATTTTGGAAGAAATGCATTCCATTCATTTAGTAAAACTTCAGAGACGTTTAGTATCTATGATACGGTGCCTTTTTCCTTTTATTTATTCCTCATTTCTATAATTTTTTCAAAACTTAATAAAACGGAATGAATGGAAAATTCATTGAGAGGCATGTGAATGAAAGGAGTGGGACATTATTCTCTGGGTAAAACCATATTTTGATATTAAGTTTATAATTAATTTTGTGTCTGCCCTGACTAGGGATCTCAAATCAGATTTTTCACTAGAAAGTTGACTAAAGTAATGATGAAACTAAACATACAGTATCTAAGTAAGAACTTTAATTAGGACAAAGTGTGAACAATGAGTTTCATTGGAAGAGTGGTATCATATGGGTGGTATTGATAAGCTAAACAGGATGTGAGGTGGGAATATCAGGGAAAGGAACACATGGCACAATATAGGTACACATTTACACACTCATTCACACCCAGGTGGCAAAATAAACTAACCAGTGCAAGTACCAACATCAAAAGAGCCTGGGAAGAATATGCAGAACTCAGCATAGACAGTAAAGCAGTAAAGGTCAGGCTCAAGCCAAAGCCCCTGAAGCTGTGAGGAGGTAAGTGTAGGCTTACTTTGTGGTAATCAAAGTTTGAAGGACTTTATGTATGAAAGTATGCTAAAAAAAGTTACTAATTTTCTTTCCCAGTATGAATGTGAGTGGGCAAACTGCAAGGGCACCCATCACCTATGCAATTTTTTTAAATATCAAAATACACACTACACATAAGCTGTGCTGTAAAAACCCACAACACAACGAGACTATGTATATATTATCTGATAGCTCAAAGCGATAAACTGCACCCTTTAGGAAATTGCTCCCACTGGCCATTTCGTGCCACTGTCTAGGGAACATACGATTCATATTTCAGTACATAAATAACATTTTGCAGATGTCCTTATATACAATGACTTACAACTGAACCGTTGAGGGTTAAGGGCCTTGCTCAGGGGCCCAGCAGTGGCAGCTTTGGTGGTGCTGGGATTTGAACTTGTGGCCTAATTTGATCTGGTGACCTGCCAATCAGTAGTGTAGGGAAGCTTTTTCCTTTCGTTGTGTTTCCTGCTTCACGACTGGAGGGAAATTTGTGGTGAGTTCATGATGGGTTGTCTCTGTGGCGTCTCAGATGGCCGCTCTCGGCTGTGTGCTCGGGGGCCTGGAGTACCGAGCAGCAGCCCTCGGACTACACACCAGCTATGGAATATCAAACCTCTCTATCACACAACAAACAGCAATCTATTTCATCCCCTTTTGAAAAACCACTCCAGACCGACCACACTTACTCACTCATGCCATTCCCATATACATCTATACCTACCTAATAGTATAAAGACGTGACCCACATCAATGTATCCAACTTATCAATATAGTTGTGTGGATATAAATCTCTGTGAGCCCTTACTCTCTAACTGAAGTCACCTGTTTTCAAGGTCTATCAGAAAGGTTTTGAAATGCAATCAACTGTTTGGGTTCAACTTTCACTAGAAGAATTGAGGTATATGTTAAGCTTAAGCTGAGCTATTATTCCAAAAAAGACATTTTAGTGAGACATTTTTAAAACTTTGAAAACACCCCAGTGGCCAAATCTCTAAGGTAACATACATCAATAGAGTCTCTCTGGATGGATATACTGTTCATTTATTATGAAAATCATGTCAAATGCCTGGCAGAGCTGACTGGCTCATGCTGGTTATGTTTTTTTTTGATAAATCACATCATCAAACATCCTCTCACCAACAACTGCATACAGGCCGTAAACCAAATTTCAACATGAAGCCTCAAAACGGTGTCCTTCACACAGGTTTCAATTCTCATCAAAATTCATGGGCTTCTTTCTCCACATTTAGCAATCAAGATCCCTAAAATCTAAGCTTTCTATAGAATCCATAGCAGCACTTAGATATATTTAACACGACAGGAAATCACTACAAACTTTTGAAGCGACATCTTTTGGAGAAACATGAAAAGATCTTAGGTGCTAGTTGAGCTCACTCAGCTAGCTAATGGCTGTGTTATAGACGTTACTTAAGATTGGGTATTTGAGATTTGTTGACATCAGCATGTTTTTTTGCTCAAGTTTTTTTTCTGTTTACTCTAAAGTATTTAAACTGCGCTAAAAAGCGTCATTGACCATGTGCTTAGCACCAGAATGACAGACTTTCTGCTTTACTTTTATAAGCCACTGCTGGTGCGTCTTACATGATTTTAATGCACCATGCAGAAGCCAATAACCATTCAATTCATGCAATGCGACCCATTAATAAAGTATAATGCTTAAACCATGGTCATTTATTTATATTTATTCTTTCCAGACCTGCGTGATTGTCCGACCACTCTACAGAGTTCTTTTCAATTGGCGACCACTCACTGCTGCTGAAGATGGTTCCACATGAACAGGCTAAAGATCCGTGAAGTTAGTGAGCAGGGTTAAGTTTAAGATTAATGAAGATGGATTCGGACAGTAATGAACATAAACAGTCTGCTGCAACGACTTAGGACTACAGTCGCCATAAATATTTTTTTGCATGCAAGTGTCTATCAATGTACAGATGGGAAAACTACTCAGATGAGGAGGGGCTTCTTTTGGAGTTTGGGTCCTTTTAAGGTTTCCTCGTTTATTAGGGATAAACTTATGAGGGATAAACATATATGGACTGATTTATGAATTGTAAATGTATAGCTGTAATTTATTTATTTCTGTAAAGCTGCTTTTTGGGGAAAAAGTGATTAAATGTATAGAAACAATGGTTAATTCTTGTGTGTTTGTGTGTGTGTGTGTGGGAATGATGTGCATCTCTACTACATCTTTACTAATAGTGAAGCTGTTAGTGTTAATGCCTTGTGCCCTTTTTGTTATATTTCTTATTTTATCCAATAACTTAACGTTACATAATTATACCCTGTAACAGTAATAAAATATGATGAATATATAAAACAGAAATGTTCTATGATTTAATTATACTCAATTAAAAGCACTGTAAATGTGCACCATGTACTTCACTGTTGTAATGAAAGAAAAAAGTTGTGAATCTGTTTTTAGTTGCCTGGTATGGGGGAATAAACTTATCCTGCTTTAGTCAGTAGTCATTTCTAAAGTCAGAATCATGATCATTTTCCCAGTGTGTTGCTATATTAGTGTTCCAGAGCTTGGTAGCAGTATTTGGGAGATCTATCTTCATGTCATCAAACGTCACAGCCAAAAACTCCCTGGTCTTTTAATTTCCAGTTCACTTAGGGTTTTGCCTCTAATTTATACTTGGGAAATGTACAAAGAGGGTGGGCAGGCTGATATTTGTGCTCTTTTGGATGTTGGCAATTTCCCTGACAGTTCAACGAGAGCTTTTCTTTAGAGCTGTCATCATTTGCAGCTATTTGTCTGCATTAAGTTAGATCAGAGCTCAGCAACCCAGGAAAGTTCGCTCACACAATCAAGAACAATGTATTATTTCACAAGCTGGAGCATGTACTTGACAAATTCCAAGATGAAAGATGTGCACCGGGGTGCGCCGCTCTAAGCACAATGCGGTGGGTGCACATGGTTCCAGAATGTGTTGAGTAATTTCAATCTGCATGCATTTGCTTCAAAGGACATGGTTAAACTCAATTTGTTTAATGGCAGAAAATGAATGTGTGGGACTGATGATTTAGAGCAAAGACAGGGGAGGCAGAGAGGGAATTGAGGTCAGGCTTTGACCTACAGCTCAAATCTCATTAGAAGCTGATGCAGTAATAGAGGCATGGATTGCAGCAAGACATACAATTACAATTACGCACAACCTTTTGCATTTTCATTGAACTTTGTGTGTGTGGGGGGTCGAATTATTTCATTCGTTTCAACGGAAAATTAGGCATGAATGCAATATTTGCAAAGGCTGTCATCAGTGTAGTAGATGTGATATCCTTTGTTTGTTAATATATACTACACATTACTGTCATTTTAGCTATGACCTTTCATCATAAAGCAAAGAACAGAGCGACTTGGTTTTGTATTAGCATTATTTGGTTCATGGAAAAGAAAATGGGACTGTTGTACCCAACTACAGTAACAGTAAACAAACATGTTTTAATGATATAAGTTTGAAATTGAGCTTGTATGTATGTATATATATATATTCCACTCTATCCATGTATTTATTTTTCTCTGCAAAAAACTTTCCTGAGCATAAGATTGGTATTTGCTTTTTGAACATTTCATTTCACGTTTGGTCCCGATTTGCCTCTCCTAGGAAGATGTTCCGCTAGAGTTTGGAATGTATTGATGTAGGTGAGGTGAGGAGACCTGGGGTGCAGTCAGCATTCCAATTTATCCCAAAGGTGTTCAAACAAGTTGAGGTATGTGCTCTAGAGGAGGCCACTCAAAATCTTTACCCGTGTAAACCATATTTTTTTTAGAGCTGGCTTTGTGCACAGGGGGATTGTCATGCTGGAAACAGGTTTGGAGTTTAGGTGAAGGAAAAACACAATTCAACCACATCCAATGACATTCCAAACAATTGCGTGCCTCTAACTTTGTAGTAACAGTTTGTGGAAGAACCATATATGGCTGGAAAAGTCAGGGTTTTTCTTTATTACTATATTTCTCTTGCTGTCTCACCTCCTCGTTTGTGTACTCTGCTTAAACAGATGCAAGCTTCAGCTTCATCTGATGGATCAATGTTATCCTAGCCGAGACATTGCCCTAAGTGCGTGCAAATGCTTTTTTCTTCTTGACCCTGAGTGCAGTGTTTGCTCTCTTCTGTACTTTGATATTGGATTTATCATTAAGGAGAACATCACTGTAAAATGGTTAGTAGAAAATGAAGGTCTTGTTGTTGGATTGTAGGAGCTAGCAGCAAAAATTAAACTTGTCCCTAATGAGCCAATCTACGTCTTTTTCCTAATAAAACACCATTATAACTGCATTAGCCGTGTTCCCCTGTGAAGTCAGTATGCCAGACAGGCACTATAGTTCCAAACAGCAAATAACAAATTAGCATCAGAATTAACAAGCTCATCAGAAATATATGAATCTGAATATATTTAAAGGGGACATACTGCATCACACACCGTTTCGGCCAATCTCACAATAATCTTGTAGTACTGCATCCTATATATATATCTCCGAAGAGTCTTTAGTTGAATGACATTTTTGAAAGAAAGATACAGCTTTACGCTGCTCTACAAAAACTGTCAAGCTCCTGGAGGCACGCCGTGGGTGGAGCTAAAGAGTTGTGAGCATGCATAGCCATCGTCTGTGAGCTAATATAGCTATTGCTATACATGCAAACAAAACAACAAAAACAAAAACTTGTCCTGTGCAGATAACTTTCATGAAGCACGGTGATGGGCGTGCTCTTGCTCTTGGTCTTGGTCTGATTGCTGTATACTTGGAAAAGTGCACATACAAGGAATTCCAATGTTCGTTATGTCATGAAGGGCCATACTTTTATGAACTCCTACTTAAACTTACACTTGCAATCAGAAATATTCAACCCCTAAAGAGTTTTAAGGATTTATAAATAAAAATCTTTTCAAAGTGCGGGATTTTGCTTTGGATGGCTTCTTAATGAGTTTAGTGATACATAAAATCAACACAGAAAATGTATGATGTAGTATTTGTGTGTAACAGTATATTTTGTTAAGAGCGCCATGTAACAATTATTCAACCCCTATATATTATTGTTGTTTTTAAAGCTTTCTGACAGTTTTTTATGGCCTGAAGTGGAGCTGAAACATCATTAAGCCTTTGGGAACTCTATAACGTTCCTTCATTTGCTTCAGCTGTGATGCATATATAAACCCCGACCATGAAGGTGTTCAAGGTGAGTTGCAATCATGGGAAAGACAAAGGAGCTTCCACAAAAGCTGAGAGAGGAGATTATTTCATCACATCTGAAGGGCCTTGGGTATAAGAAGATTTCCAAAAGATTTAACATTCCAAGAGACACCATTGGGAGCATTATAAGGAAGTTTAAAACTTATGGAACAGCTGCAAACCTGCCTGGCCGTGGAAGAAAGCTCACAATTTCATCAAGGGCCCTTAGCAACTTAGTCAGGACAGCTAAGAAAAACCCCTGTGTGACTGCAAGACAGCTACAGGATGACATGATGAAGGCTGGTACAAGTGCTTCAGTGGCAACTATAAGACGTGCACTGATTAATCAAGGACTTTATGGCCGGACCCCAAAACGCACTCCACTCTTGACCTCAAGGAACATCAGGAGTCGACTAGAATATGCCAGGAGGAATTCGGATAAAACTACAGAGTTCTGGGAGTTCTATGGACTGATGAAACCAAACTGGAACTTTTTGGACATATGGACCAGCGGTATGTCTAGCATGCAAAAGGTCAGTCTTATGACCAGAAGAATACTATCGCCACGGTCAAGCACGGAGGTGGGTCAATAATGATGTGGGGCTGTTTTTCTGCGGCAGGAACTGGCAATCTTGATTGTGTACCTGGCATCATGGATTCCCAGAAATACCAGGTCATTTTGAAGAAGAACATTATGCCTTCTGTTGACAAATTAAACCTTGGTGATCATTGGATCTCCCAGCAAGACAATGATCACAAGCAGACCTCCAAATCAACCGAAGCTTGGTTTGGGAAAAGATACTGGAGTGTCCTGGTGTGGCCTTCTCAGTCACCAGATTTAAATCCGATTGAAAATCTTTGGTGGGATTTGAAGAAGGCAGTTTCAGCACGGAAGCCGTCAAACATCACTGAGTTAGAGGCTTTTGCACGTGAAGAATGGGCAAAGATTCCAACCGAGAGGTGTAAGAAGCTTGTCAGCACTTACTGAAAATGCTTGTTAGAAGTTATAAAAACTAAAGGCCGCTCCACAGGGTACTGAAGCTGGGGGTTGAATAATACTGCACATGCTCATGTGTTACAAGACTTACAATTTTCATTGAACTTCAAAGTTAAGTCAACTTCTGTTGTCAAAATAACTCAAATACGTATCAATAAATACTGTTTGTTATTTCACGTGTTTTTTTTTTTTCATCTTTTATCAACATCACTGTATTGCTACTGAGATGAGGGGGTTTGAATATTTCTGATTGCGAGTGTATATGAACCTGGAAAGAGTGTCTTGGCACAGAAATACTCTGACATACTACCAAATTGCTTTTTGAAACTTTAACAATTCAACTCTTTAATGGTGTAAATAACTTCTGGTATATAAAGCGGAACGCCAGTTCATCTTATACCCACTGTTTTCTAGGAAGCCTTACCTTTTTCCTAATCCACCATCTGAAGTCTGCAAAAAAGTTTCAATGACCCAATTAATACAACTTCAGGTATTAAATCTCATGCAGTCAATCAAACACTATTTTAGGAGTTGAATGGTCTTATCGTTTATGCTTCTAGCATTCACAAAATCTGAACTGGATGCACAGAGGAAATGATATCAATCACTATTCATCACTCATGCATGAACAAAAACCTTGTTGCAAGAGATATCGCTAGATATCGCCATGGTTACAAGGCTGTACAAATCAAGCCTGAATGAGAGACATGATAAACAATGCGATATGCAGATGTCAGCGTGGTGCTGTCATCAGCATGGAGAGGGTGATGTGATGAGACCACTCAGCTGAGATAAACAGTGACATGATACACAAACTAAATAGACACAGAGAATCACTACATGTAAGTTGGGTAAAAGTGAAGAAAGAAGATAAAGAAATAAATGTTCTGGCATGCCAAGTAAAATAAAAAATTCATACTGTTTTAAAATAGAATAATTGGATAAAGAGTCGTGACCGTTCCGCTAGGGGGCAGAAGAGAGCAACAAACTCTAAAAAGTATAGCTATTAAACTAATAGAACCAGAACTAGAATAGTCACATAGCAAATGAAAGAATTGTTGTGTTTGTTGTTTTATTTTTGTAAATTTGATTAAATAAATTTTTGTTTCACAGTGTGACAGTACAATATGCAATACTTATTCTGTGCACTTTTTTTTAAATTAGGGTTTGCATATATATATATATATATATA
The DNA here is from genome assembly GCF_014805685.1 of Silurus meridionalis. Classification (NCBI taxonomy): domain Eukaryota; kingdom Metazoa; phylum Chordata; class Actinopteri; order Siluriformes; family Siluridae; genus Silurus; species Silurus meridionalis. Next base: position 4,471,190 of record NC_060895.1, on the reverse strand, counting down.
TATATATATATATATATATATATATATATATATATATATATATATATATACAGACACACACCTATATGAATTAGAAGTTGAAAATCTTTCTATTAAATTCTGTTTCATTAGAATACCCTCCTCTCTTCTGGGAAGATGTCCCACTAGATTTTGGATTATGCTTGTGGGGATTTGTGTTTATTCAGCCATTACTAAAGTAATTTACTAATGTTGGAAAGGTGAGGGTGGGGGTTAGTCAGCCTTCTAATTAATCCTAAAGATGTTCAATATGGTTGAGAGCTCTAGAGCAAGCAAATGAACATTCTCTCCAACCCATGTAAACCATATCTTCATGGAACTATCTTTATCTCTCTATCTGTAGGCATTGTCATTCTGGAAATGTGTTGGGCCTCCTAGTTCAAGTGAAATATAATTGAGAAAGAGACACATTTAGTGTTAAAAGTCAGGTGTCCCAATATTTTGTGACTATACAGATGCATCTCAATAAATTAGAATATCATTAAAAAGTTCATTTATTTTAGTAATTTAATACAAAAAGTGAAACTCATATATTATAAAGATTCATCACACACAGACTGATATATTTCAAGTGTTTATTTTTTTAAATCTATATTATTTTGATGATTTTTCCTTATGGCTAATATAAAAAAATTCAGTATCTCAGAAAATTTGAATATTGTGAAAAAGTTCACAAACACCTGCAAAAGTTTCCTAAACCTTCAAAGGTTGTCCCAGTCTGGTTCAGGCTACACAATGATGGGGGAAGACTCCTGACTTGACAGTTGTCCAGAAGACGATCATTGACACACATCAAGGTCTTCGCTAAAGAAGCTGCTGTTCACAGTGTGCTGTATCCAGGCACATTAATGGAAAGTTGAATGGAAGGAAAAAATGTGGTAGAAAAAGGTGAAACAAAGCCCATTCAAGAATTTGTGGAGATGTGGACCTCAGCTGGAGTCAGTGCTTCAAGAGCCTCCAAGCACAAACATATGCATGGGCTACAACTGAACCAGAGACAATGTCAGAGGTGTCTTACCTGCGCAAAGGACAAAAAGGACTGGACTGTTGCTCAGTGGGCAAAAGTCGTCTTTTCAGAAGAAATGAAAATTTTGCATTTCATTTGTAAATCAAGGTCCCAGAATCTGGAAGAAGAGAGGAGAGGCACAGAGTTCTACCAGGATGTTTTAGAGCACTTTATGCTTTCCTCTGCTGACAAGCTTTATGGAGATGCTGATTTCATTTTCCAGCAGGATTTGACATCTGCCCACACTGCCAAAAGCACCAAAAGTTGGTTAAATGACCACGTGGTGACTGGCCAGCAAACTCACCAGACCTAAAAATAAGAAAACAAGAGACCAAAAAATGCAAATGAGCTGAAGGCCACTGTCAAAGGAACCTGGGCTTCCATACCATCGCAGCAGTGCCACAGCCTGATCACCTTCATGCCACCCAGAATTGAGGCAGTAATTAAAGCAAAAGGAGCCTCTACTAATTATTGAGTACATATACAGGAAATGGACATACTTTCCAGAAGGCCAACAATTCTCGACTTCTCCACCTCTTCTCCCTGCAACCGCACCACAAAAAAAAACAATACTAAACTATAAAATTCCAATTTATTGAGATGCACCTGTACACATGTAAACACTGACTAAGCATAACTTAATAGCCACAATCAGGCATAACATTATAACCACCTGCCTAATATTGCGTTGCCACCAAAACCCGTCCCGTCGAGCATAAACAGCATTAACCTTTCAGCAATTTGTGCTAATGTATCTTGTATGTTGTATCGGACCACATGGGACAGCCTTCACTCCCCCTGTACATCAATGGGCCGTGGCCGCCCGTGACCCTTTCCCTGGTTCTCCACTGTTCCTTTCTTGGACCACTTTTAATAGATATTGACCACTGCAGACCAGAACCACCTACAAGAGCTGCAGTTCTGGAGATGCTCTGACCCTAGCTCCAGTCATCTAGCCATCTCATGACAGCCTTGTCAAACTCAAATCCTTACGCTTGCCCAGTTTTCCTGCTTTTAGCACAACTTTGAGGACAAAATGTTCAATTGCTGCCTAAAATATCCATCCCACTAATAGGTGCCTTCTCTCTCTCGGCCGAGTTAAAAATGCTCCTGAGGTTCCAGTGACCACTGTTCCTGCCCCTCTTCCTTCTGTGGATCTTCCCACTTCGTCCAGGCCTGCCTCTGGATAGTGATCTCTCTGTTTGGAGGCCACTCTGTGCAGCTGGGATGGTTTCTCATCAACGCCTTGGGTGATTCCATGAAATTCTGGAGTAAGAACCAGAGCTTTGAGGATGGATTTGGGCTGTAGGTAATGTCAACAGCTACATTGACTCAAGACCACAGTTTGCTTCTGATCATCATCACTGCACCTGGCAACATCCTATATCTGCAATAAATGGACATTCGGTGCAACCCAGATAAGGACAGGTTCCCTTTTGGGTGTGGTTCTTCTAAAGGTTTCTTCCTTATGCCGTCTCGTGGAGTTTTTCCTTGCCACAGTTGCCACTGGCTCACTCATCAGGGACAAACTTACTTATAAAGAACATATACATTTTTTATCACCACATTATCTGTGTAAAGCTGCTTTGAGACAATGTTCACTGTTAAAAGCGCAATACAAATAAAAATGAATTGAATTGATAAAGAGATAATCAGTGTTATTCACATGTGTGTATCTCTGTGTGTGTGTGTGTGTGTGTGTGTGTGTGTGTGTGTGTGTGTATATATTACACATTCCAAGTGAAAATGAACTCCTTTTACTTGTATTTACTCACTTCATTGATCCCGTAACCACACCAGGCAATGCACCGAGAGATTTACTTCATATTATGTCCATCTCTTTTGAAGAGTCTTGCTGGTAGAAAAAAAAATCCCTCATTCTAATGGTGCAAAGGTGCTTGACAAAACAATCATCCTGTCTCCACTTGGTTTTTCCAATGTATTCTTGATTACATCTCTTACAGACAAGACAATAAACACCTCCTGCGCTGATGGGTAATAAAAATGATTCTGTAGGGCATGTGATTTTAGTGAATGTGCTCGTAAATTTCTGTAGAATGGTTGCGTGCAACAGCAACACAGATTCTATTAGCCCGATCATATAACTCTTAGGAGGTTTTTTTCCTGTCTGTAGGAGATGTCTGGAGGTTCTTTAAAGTCTCAAGAACATCTATGAGTTTTTGAAGACAATTTGTGTCATGGTTTTATTACTGGGATTTTAAGTGAAAGCCAAAAGAGTTTTCATCATCCAAGTCTTGGATTGTCTGGAGATCAGTGCATGTATTCTCTATGTATTTGTAACACGTTCCATGGCATGAGCTATGATGCTCTTGGGGAATCTAAATTTGTGAAAAAATATAACTGCACGTTTCGATACTTTTCTTGAGATGGTCTTTATTTTCATTGGAGACCCCTCTAAGCCTCATTACTATGTATATAAGAGATGGAATTTGGCCATGCTTAGGATGTGAATAGTTGTATTTCGAGTAGGATTGAAAGTCTGTCATTTTTTCACAGATGATGATTTTCAGAGTGGTATTCATTGACTTCAGAGATAAGTGTAAACAATGGATTTTTTTTTTGTAATGCAGGGTGTTTATGTATTTTCAGAATGTACCATTAAGGTAAATGCTGATTAATGGACATTGAAAATTTTTACGATGTGTTATTGGTCTCCTAGCTGATTTTTGTTTGCCATGTGGCATTAGACAATATAATGTGGCCTATTGCATAAAATGAGTTTGATTATTCAGTTCTGAATGGTCTCGCATCACAGTATTTCAGCAAACTTTTGATAAATTATGATCGCCTATGCCTATTTAGATTAAAAGGTGCAGGCTATTTGTTGGTACCTGAAATAATAATTCCTACAGCAGGGGGCAGAGCTTTCTCTTAAATGAGACCACTCTGTGCAGCTGGGGATGGTTCCATACCTACAGTCTAAAGATCTATGATGCTGTTTGAGGATTGTCTCAGACTATAATTAATATCAACAGTCTACTAAAATGGTGTGTGACCACAGGTTACATAAATAATTGCTGCACACCTTAACAATGGGACTGCAATAAATGGATATTCAGTGCCACCCAGACGTGGATGGGTTTCCCTTTTGTGTCTAGTTCCTCTGAATGTTTCTTCCTCATACCATCTAAGGGGGTTTTTCCTTGCCACAGTCACCACTGGCTCGCTCATCAGCAATAAACAGTTATAAGGAACTAACTTATATGCAATAAAATAACACATTCTTTCATCCTTATTACTGTTTTATCTTTTTATCTGTGTAAAGCTGCTTTGTGTGTGTGTGTGTATATATATATATATATATATATATATATATATATATATATATATATATATATATATAGTACAGACCAAAAGTTTGGACACATATTGTGTGTCAAACTTTTAGTCTGTACTATATATATATATATACAGTACAGACCAAAAGTTTATATATATTATATATACAGTACAGACCAAAAGTTTGGACACCTTCTCATTCAAAGAGTTTTCTTTATTTTCATGACTATGAAAATTGTTGAGTCACACTGAAGGCATCAAAACTATGAATTAACACATGTGGAATTATATACATAACAAAAAAGTGAACTGAAAATATGTCATATTGTAGGTTCTTCAAAGTAGGCATCAAGAGAATGCCAAGAGTGTGCAAAGCAGTAATCTAATCAAAAGGTGGCTACTTTGAAGAACCTACAATATGACATATTTTTAGTTGTTTCACACTTTTTTGTTATGTATATAATTCCACATGTGTTAATTCATAGTTTTGATGCCTTCAGTGTGAATCTACAATTTTCATAGTCATGAAAATAAAGAAAACTCTTTGAATGAGAAGGTGTGTCCAAACTTTTGGTCTGTACTGTATATATATACAGTGAGGAAAATAAGTATTTGAACACCCTGCTATTTTAAGAAAAAGAAAAAAAAATCCAGAAATCACAATATATGATTTTTTAACTATTTATTTGTATGATACAGCTGCAAATAAGTATTTGAACACCTGAGAAAGTCAATGTTAATATTTGGTACAGTAGCCTTTGTTTGCAATTACAGAGGTCAAACGTTTCCTGTAGTTTTTCACCAGGTTTGCACACACTGCAGGAGGGATTTTGGCCCACTCCTCCACACAGATCTTCTCTAGATCAGTCAGGTTTCTGGCCTGTCACTGAGAAACACAGAGTTTGAGCTCCCTCCAAAGATTCTCTATTGGGTTTAGGTCTGGAGACTGGCTAGGCCACGCCAGAACCTTCATATGCTTCTTACAGAGCCACTCCTTGGTTATCCTGGCTGTGTGCTTGGTCATTGTCATGTTGGAAGACCCAGCCTCGACCCATCTTCAATGCTCTAACTGAGGGAAGGAGGTTGTTCCCCAAAATCTCGCAATACATGGCCCCGGTCATCCTCTCCTTAATACAGTGCAGTCGCCCTGTCCCATGTGCAGAAAAACACCCCAAAGCATGATGCTACCACCCCCATGCTTCACAGTAGGATGGTGTTCTTGGGATGGTACTCATCATTCTTCTTCCTCCAAACACGTTTAGTGGAATTATGACCCAAAAGTTCTATTTTGGTCTCATCTGACCACATGACTTTCTCCCATGACTCCTCTGGATCATCCAAATGGTCATTGGCAAACTTAAGACGTGCCTGGACATGTGCTGGTTTAAGCAGTTGAACCTTCCGTGCCATGCATGATTTCAAACCATGACGTCTTAGTGTATTAACAACAGTAACCTTTGAAACGGTGGTCCCAGCTCTTTTCAGGTCATTGACCAGCTCCTCCCGTGTAGTTCTGGGCTGATTTCTCACCTTCCTTAGGATCATTGAGTCCGAGGGAGATTGACAGTCATGTTTAGCTTCTTCCATTTTCTAATTATTGCTCCAACAGTGGACCTTTTTTCACCAAGCTGCTTGGCAATTTCCCCGTAGCCCTTTCCAGCCTTGTGGAGGTGTACAATTTTGTCTCTAGTGTCTTTGGACAGCTCTTTGGTCTTGGCCATGTTAGTAGTTGGATTCTTACTGATTGTATGGGGTGGACAGGTGTCTTTATGCAGCTAACGACCTCAAACAGGTGCATCTAATTTAGGATAATAAATGTAGTGGAGGTGGACATTTTAAAGGCAGACTAACAGGTCTTTGAGGGTCAGAATTCTAGCTGATAGACAGGTGTTCAAATACTTATTTGCAGCTGTATCATACAAATAAATAGTTTAAAAATTATATATTGTGATTTCTGGATTTTTTTTTTTAGATTAAATCTCTCACAGTGGACATGCACCTACGATGACAATTTCAGACACCACCGTGATTTCTAAGTGGGAGAACTTGCAAAATTGCAGGGTGTTCAAATACTTATTTTCCCCACTGTATATATATATATATATATATATATATATATATATATATATATATATATATATATATATATATAAATATAATTTTTATATATTTTTATACAAATGATTAGAAAGTAGTTGCTATGAATGCAGGTGCCATCAGTCGTTTTCCTACAAATGACTTGTTTGTCATTGGTTCTGTGTTGCTGATGTAAAGTGGCCCTTCGTTACCAAACACCAAGTTTTTAAATTATGTATCAAATTATGAGTCATTCGCAAACTATTAATCATTAAACTGTTGGTTACTTTAAAACTATCTGGGAGATCACAATGATGTGCATGTGAATATTTAATCTGCTAACTGGTTGCATGAGATTTATTGCGTGACTTGGTGCAGAGAAAAGCTGTTGCTATCGAACATTGTTAACAGATTAAATTGATGGAATGTTTGTAAAGAAATTCTTTCAATTCTTTGCAATTTCTCTGGAATTTATTTGGAGATATTCAGGGATATATATATATATATATATATATATATATATATATATATATATATATATATATATATATATATATATATATATTTCCTGAATAGCTCCAAATAAATTCAGAGAAATTGCAAGAGGTAAAGATCTTTCCTACGCCATTAATCTTGGTTGATTTAATCTTGGCCCCTAAAGGTGTGGCAGATAAACAAATAATGACATTTACATTTACATTTACATTTGCGGCATTTAGCAGACTTCCTTATCCAGAGCGACGTACAAAAGTGCTTTGAGTGTTTAGTAATGAATACATAATCTGGTACGCCAGATTACAACATAATATAAATATAACCCTAGAATTCTACAAACTTGGAAAGTGCTAATTTAAGTGTTTCAGGAAGAGGTAGGTCTTCAGTCATCGCATTAAGATAGTCAGGGACTCCGCTGTATGGACATCTAGGGGAAGTTCATTCCACCACCTCGGTGCCAGAACAGAAAACAGCCTTAAAGTGTACTTACCTCTCATTCTGAGAGAAGGTGGTACCAGTCGAGCAGTGCTGGAGGATCTCAGACAGCATGGTGCAGTACGAGGTGTGATGAGGTCTCTGAGGTAAGATGGCACTGGTCCATTTTTGGCCTTGTAGGCAAACATCAGTGTTCTAAATACGTGCAGCTACTGGAAGCCAGTGAAGGGAGCGCAGCAGTGGGGTGGTGTGGGAGAACTTGGGCTGATTGAACACAAGTCATGCAGCTGCATTTTGGATCATTTGCAATGGACGGATAGCGTTCAGGGGAGACCTGCCAGCAGAGAGTTGCAGTAGTCAAATCTTGAAATCACAAGAGACTGAACAAGCACCTGGGCAGCCTGTGTGGACAGAAATGGTCGAATCCTTCGGATGTTGTTGTAATGACTAACCCATGAAGTAAAAAAGCATACAATAAGATTTATTTCTAATATTTCTACACCCAGACATGTGTTCATTGGAAATATACATCAAACAATTGACTCGTAATCATGATCTTACCTTTGTCTAGATCAGGGGTCACCAATGTGGTGCCCGTGGGCACCAGGTAGCCCACAAGAACCACATGAGTAGCCCTTTTCTAAAAATAGCTGTTTCCTACTTTGTAAAATCATTGTTAATAATTATTATAAGAAATCATTAACATGATCAGTGTGAATATGAATATGATTTATTATTAATAATAACATGTAATAAAAGGTAAATTGAGCAAATTTGTTATTTCAGATTAAACTGAAAACTGTGTGTCAAACTGGTAGCCCTTCACATTAATCAGGGTCAGCGCAGGGTCAGTAATGATATGGCGCCTCTGGTGCACAGAGGGTTAAGGGCCTTATTTAAGGGACCAAGAGTGGCAGCTTGGTGATACTGGTACCTGAACCTCCAAACTTCCGATCAGTAACCACTGTGCTACCACTCCTCTAGAGAAAAAGATAATATAATAATAAACCCCCATTCCAAGGCCTAGATGCTAAAATGCTGAATATATATATATATATATATATATATATATATATATATATATATATATATATATATATATATATAGTATATTACATAGTTTAATATTACAGTGTTATAGTATAGTATATTTTATACTGAATAGTACAGTATTGTATAGTATTTAATATTATAATATTGCATATAGTCCATAGTAGTTTTAATGTCTTAAGATAAGCACATTAAAATGAAAGCGATCTGAGAGTTGAACTGCAGTAGGCACTATAGTCACAGCTGCTGTAATGTAAAACATATAAACATTCTCCGGACAATCAGATCTGCAAATTCTACAGTGCTGTGGTATAGAAAATGAACCGGTGCATTGTTACAAAATTTAAGATCAAAGGAGCAGTAAAAGAGTAACTAAATCTCAGGGCCAGGGCAAACCAGAATTCCCATAATACTTGTTTAAAGGTATGTGCTGAAAGAACATCATTGCCCCCTGTTGGTTAGGTATACATGTACTCAGCATCAAAGAGAACACGACCCTCGTATATTATACATATCAATATTTCTTATTTTCACCCAGGAACTGGATTTTGTCAGTTTTTCATGGCAGGGTTTATCCCAGCACACTGGCCTATAAGTGAAATGAAAGATGACATGTTGGATATACATGAGTCATTTTGAAACAAACAGTGGTGTACACACGTGTTTTTAGTCCCTTCAGGATATTGCCAGAGAAATTTCACTCCTTTAGATTATCTTTACACACACACACACACACACACACACACACACACACACACACACACACACACACACACACAAAGCTGTCTGAATATCTTTGTAAGATCTAACCTGAAATCATTGTAGGAATTCAAAACAATTAAGCTATATTTATGTCCGTTTGTACAGACATAATATGCACACACACACACACACACACACACACACACACACACACACACACACACACACACACACACACACACTCTCTCTCTTTCTCCTTTGTCTTATTATTGACCTCCCACCAACCTTCCAATAACTGCACTTACCTCTAACCTTCACCTCAGTAACCGAAAGGAAACTTTAAACTGTTTAATAAAAGCTTAAAATCGTTAAATGTTTCTATCCTATTTTGGGAACCATTTGTCCACACACACACACACACACACACACACACACACACACACACACACACACACACACACACACACACACACACATGTAATTTCCCTACTTACTCTACCTGAGCTGTAATTAATTTAACTCCTTTATTTTTACTGCACTAGCCGGCTTCTCTTTGTGTGTGTATGTAAATGTGTGTGTGGGCATGTATTTCAATTCTCCCAAAGTAAAAACATCTGATGGGTTTGGAGTTCCTGCAAAAATAATAATCTTCTTATATTTGAATACATTTTATTTCTATCAAATATTAAATCAAATATTTTATTGATATTTAATAAAGAAGACTCAAGTTGCTGTTAATAACTGTATCTATATTTAGAGATATCGCAGATAACTGAGCGTATTTGTGTGTGTATGTGTGTGTTGGGGGAAGTGGTCAGTGGTAGACAAACACACTAGCTAAATTTACTGTTTGGTGTTTTCACAAACAAAAGTACCTTGGCGTATCTAGGAAACATGACCGGGGATTGTAGATGTGATGGATAACAGATGAAAGAGGAAGAAAAGGTGGGCAATCCTGGATTGCACAGATGTTTGGTAAATGGCATATATTCGTATCACACACTTGAAATTCTGAGATGTGACCACAGACCTCCAACTCTGAGAACTGCAACGTTCTGTGATGTCAGAGGCTAAATTAGCAGAAGTGAGTCCCAGACAGGGACGTGTTCTCACAGAAATGTCCTTAATAGTTCAAGAAAATGCAGAGAAGGGAAATATTGCTTTTTTGTGTAATTTTTCGAACTGCTACACTGCACTGGGTTTCCTGGCACCGAACACGCAGGGTGATAAGGGCACAGCCTGATCTCGTGCAACGTTATTCATTTGCATTTAAAGTTCTGAAGTGCATTATTCAAATTCCACACATGCCACTGGTGTTAAATGTTGAATATCGAAGCTTGGTTTATTTGCAGCTCTTCCAAATCATGATGAAGGTTTTTTATTGAGCAATAAACGTCGTTACAGTTGTGTACAGTTGTGTTTTTCTTTATTTTGCAAATCAAAGTGGCAAATCAAGTGGCTTTCAGTGTCAAACATATGCAGTAGGCAGTAAACATTCCTTCACAACAACAGAACTAAACTAGAATAATTAGATATACATATCACAGAGAATTCACAACAAAAACACAACTCAACGAGCAGTGGTGGACGAAGTACACAAACCATGTACCTGAGTAAAAGTAGAGATACATTAGGTAAAATATGACTAGTAAAATTGAGTGTCACTTTAAACTTTTACTTGAGTAAATGTACAGAAGTATTTATAAATAGTAAAAAATAAGTAATAAGTATCCAAAGTACTATGATTTATTATGGTTATAATGTTCCTATAATCATTTCTGTCACTTGCTTAATCAACAAGTTTATGTGAGAAGACTCTTATGTTACTCTTATTTGGAGATTTAGATGAATTAATCAAACACTTATTGATATCTATTAAAATTATCATCAGCCCAAAGAAAGATGACGCACAAATAAGGCAAGTTAGAGTCAGGAATTTTTTCCATCATTTACTCTTAAAATGTTCTACTTGCTGTTGAACTGACGCTGAACTGTATGTTCATGATGCATCGATTGTATGCTAAGTAGATACCATGAAGCGCCAATCAAAACGAGTTCCAAACAAAGCGTGCGCTCTTCCTGTTCGATGGCTTGTTGCGTGTTTGACCAGTTAAGTTTTTGTACAATCATTAATAAGAAGGAACAACTGATTTCGCAAAATGGATTTCAGTTAAAGTAAGATATTTGATTTTGAAATGTAGTGAAGTTAAAGAAAAAGTCCCCACAAATAGAAATTCTTCAGTAAAGTACAGATAATTGAAAAAGCTACTTAAGTACAGTAACAAATTACATTTACTTTGTTACTGTCCACCACTGACAATGAGACAATATTACAGTGACTGTACACAGAACTACATTCCAAATAAATTGTCCATATAATCAGCAGCAGCATTTAATGCAATGAATGTGTTTTTGCAATGAGTGTGTGTGAGTGTATCAGTCCAGTCTCTTTGTGTTGAGAAGTTTAATGACTTGTGGGAACAAACACACTTACACAGTTACAGAGTCTGAACGTGAAGGCATGAATGCTTCAGTACCATTTTCCAGAAAGGCAGGAGGGAAAAGTGTGGTTGTAAAGGGATTTGTGGTCTGCCACAATGCTAATGGTTTTGCATGTTGTGCAAATGCCCATGATGGAGAAAAGAGAGAGCTCAACAATTTCCTTGGCTGACCTCACTATCAGCCACAGGGTCTTGCGATTGCTAGATGGCGCAATTTTCAACACCAGGCAGTGATACAGCAGGTCAGGGTGCTCTCAATAGTCCCTTTGTCGAACATGCTGGGGATGGGTGATGGGAGCTGGCAATCTTCTTGTTCCTTGTCACAAAATTGTTCTGTAAAACCCACATCCTGGAGCGCCACGGATTCAATTCGGTTCTTTATAATCTCAATAATTAGCTACTGAACAAAATCGCATGTGGTTACTGCTAATATGTAGATCATTTTTAACAAGTGTACCTTTTTATGCTTGCATTTACAGCATTTAACATTTGCTCTTTATAGAAATTCCACTCCAATGTATTTAGCCTTGATTATTAGAATGTGAATGCATTACTGGGTTGACCTAAAAGATCTACAACTACAAGATGGACAGCATTTATCCACACATGGACAAGAGGATTTAACACAATATTGAGATTTCCTGCCTTTTTGAATAACACATTCTTTTAGAGATAAGTCAGGAATCAGTCACGAAATGACCCTGAACACTAGACCGATCTCAATTGATTCTTCAGACAGGGAGTAAAACACTGGGCTTTTGTGTGGTCGAACCAAATGTAGACAGAGCAACATATCTAGGAACTGAGACAGAAAAAAAATTCCTGAGAAACACAAAGGAATTCATAAAGACTGTTTCATTTTTCTGTGCCGTGCATAAATAGCATGAATAAGAGCAGCTCTTCTTGGACTAGCTTCTTATTGCGCTTGAACACTAACGCATTTTTTTTTACCATTATTTTATGTTTTGTTTTATTTTGAAATAAATGTATTCACAATTTGTATTTTTTTTTTACTCTGACACTCTGAGTAAGACTTGTTATGTATTCAGTTGAGAACATCAGGTTAGCAGGAACACCGTTTTTCGACCGTTTAAGTGACAGTAAGCATACCTAATCATTCATGTAATAATATCTCTGTGTGCCTTTCTATCACTTTCTCTCTCCGTTTCTCTTTTGAGCCATAAATTCTACTCCTGAGGGTCTACATGATTGTGCCCTTTTCCTGGATGGAGTTCTCATCAGTTGGAAAACCATCGCTACTGCTGAAGATGGGTAACCTAAAGACACATGAGATTACTGTGAATTGTACTGTGTAGTAATCGCTTTGGACTGCATTTGCCACTAACAGTTTTGCACTCAAATCTCCATCTGTGAAACAAAATAGACCTTGCGATGAAAGTAGAATGAATTTCCTGGTTAGTCTAGTCTGGTTCCTCTCAAGCTTTCTTGCATCGTCATCCCTGGTTTAATCATTAGAGACAAACCTATAGGAATGTATTTATTTCATATTGATATAGTTTGCTTTGTGGCAATGTCCAGCACTATAGGAATACAATTGTATTTAATCACAAATATATACAAATACAAATAGTATCTAATACAGTTCGTACAAAAATATATAGTATTTGTTACTCAGGTAAACAGGATTAGATTAGCAGGAATTGGCTTGGTCCCCAAATGAACACATATATATAGGAAGTACATGCCCTGTCCACCAGATAGCACCATACTTCTCCAACAAACCTTTTTGCTTGAGCTGAAGCAAATGTCATTTTTTGTTACTTGGGACTTACTTTGGATTTACTGTAATGCCATATCATGATAAGTGTCATATCCATATATAACCTCCATATGATCTGAAGCACAATGTTGATGTGTGTCTGTGCAACCTTCAAAGCTTCTTCATTCGCACATGATGAAAATGGACTTCTCTTCTGAACTGCTGACTGCAGGCACTTCCTGTTGCTGTAGTTTTTATAGTAACATATATATTTGCCCGCTCTTGAGAACTCATCCACTGATTCATATTAAAGCTTGACTCAGATCGCTTTGGGTTCCATCTGCCGGGAAGCACTCAAAGAGTTAAGTAACGTGTGGATGACTCACCGTCCCACTGTGACAATCTGTACATTCCTTCCAACACCTATGGCGAAAGTAAATCGCGAAACAGCTGCATGACAAGTTGCAAAAAATGACGATACAAGGCCATGGAGGGCAAAACTTTTTTCTTTTTGAGGAGTTTCTAAACCTAAACCTTTGGTATGATTAAGAGTAACGATGCGGTCTACGCTCATCTACAGATTTTTCTCCTTACGCTTTACCGTAACTGCTGTGTCATTTCAGTACGCCGCCCGTGCCACGTGGGTTTCGTAGACTTCTAAGTTTTGATTTAGTTTTTCTGTGGTTAGCTACTTATCTTGACATTTATATTCCTGGTGTCACACTTACGTTTCACAGCGTATTAGTGTCTCAATGATCCACACACTCGACTCGAGGGTTGTGTAGATTAGGATAGAAGGTCGAATGCAGAGGACAGAACAACAGCTTAATGGGATATAGATCTACTTAATAAAGGCTCCTCGCAGCATTTTTATCCTAATCTATGTTTTTCAAGAGAATAATGTAGACTTTTCAGCCACACAAGAGTTTTTCTAACAGGAATTTGTACAAGGCCCAGCTGTACACACATCAGTTAGGGGTTTAAAGATAATTCCCGAATCTGGTAGATACAATGTAAACGATAACACGCTTCGCATGAATCATATTCAAATGACAACTTTTACATTGTTCTATCAACTACGAACAATGTGTCCTTGCTGTGTAAATATACAACCGCAAAAAGGCACCAATAATGCAGAGTAGGCTTTAATTGCATGTTCTTTTTTTCAGGGTGTGCCTTAACATATGTGTTTTTGTAAGTTCATGTTTTTTCAATTAACTTAGGCGCTCATGTAAGTGAGTTTTATACCACACGGACACTTTACACCACACCTTACTGCACACAGTCACTTATGGACACTTTACACCACACCATACCGCACACGAACACTTTATGGACAATCAAAAACCATGCTTAAATTGTTTACTGTTGTTTACTGTTTAACTGCACACTGCCGTAAGCATTTTTTGTGTGTATATATATATCTTTATATTCTTATATATTCTTATTTTTATATAGTTTTTATACTTTATTTATCTGCCTTCTTTTTCTTTGTTTTTATTTTTATTCTCTTTTTTCCACCCCTATTTTATTCCCTAATGCCGGACCGTTGTAAAAAGCATTTCACTGCATGCACAATTTGATTTGATTTTGATTATATCCTGGTTATATACAGGTTACTAACTAACTAATAAATAAATGTTCAAAATAACTTGGCCTGTGCTCATGTTCAATCCAGAGGCTCACCGTTTTGACTGAAAATAAAAATAAAGACGGTATGAAAGATCTCTAATCCTGGCACGATGGCACAATTTATAAATAAACTGTGCGTGTATAAGTGAACTATGCCATGATGCGTGGAAGGTGTTACCTCGGAAAGCCTTCTTTGATGTACATTGTAGCAAACCTGACTTCCTGTGTTCTTTTATGTGCTTTGGTGCAGCTGTAAGTGAGCTGCCCTGCTTCTGTTTTTTTTCCTCTCATATTGGAACTTAAAAGTAAATGTGCAAAAAAAAAAAACATAAAGAAACCATTAATTGTCTTCCATGTGTTTTTTTTTTTTACTTAGCTCATTTATCTGAAATGATTGCCAGCACACCCTCCATTGGGCACTACTTTTCTTCTCAGGTGTGTCTCATGTATTATTTTTTCATGGCTGGAACAGACTATTATCATAGGTGTGCTGTGTGTTTTTATTTAATTTCTTTTAAGAAAACTTTGGAAAATGTTTTTTTGGGCGGTAAAAGATTGGGATATTGGGTAGAATGTGCATAGTAAGAAGTGCGTATACTCATGGTTTACTCATGCTTTGTGGTTTAAAACTCAGGAAACTTAAAATGCTAGTGTGTTAGAGTTTCACCTGTGGCCTCGGTCAGGAACAATGTGCCGGCACACCTGTGACAACAAAACTTGATCCAACATCAACTCTGAGCCACTCGCAGCCCAGGGGAAATGCTAGCTGAAAACACTACTGTTTCTTTTTTGCTGGTGTAACGTTTCTTGACCTAGGCACGCCTAATTTAAATGAGTTTTAGTTATAGAAAACTATGAAAATATAAAGACTTTGAATCTGCGTTTACTTTATAGTGGCCTTGTGCAGTGGCAATAAAAGAAAAAAGCAAACTGGCTTCATTTCATATCATTGAAAGCTTTAAACATGCTTATAGAGGTGATTTGGGGGGGAGTTGGGGGCTTGTAGAGATAAATAAAAATAAAACACATAAAAACGAACAAACAAATGTTGGGTTTACAACATAAGGCAAATCATTTGCTTGAAAAAAAGACACAGTATTCATGATTCTATGTTATATTTTTGAAAGCTAGACATTTATATGTCTTCTATTGTGATAGAACACGTTTGTAAAAATCACTGCATCTGAAGAATGACTGGACCTCAAATACAACAATTTATTACCACAAATTTAGCAAAGCACAATTGTTTTTTCTTTTGCATGTCTTTGGATGTAGTAAAATAAGATTTTCCCTTCACTTGAACTACGAGGCCCAAACCTGTTCCAGCATGACGGTAACTCTGTGCATGGTTTGGAATGGAAGATCTCCTGCTAAAAATAGCAGGGGTATCAATATTAGCATTAGCATTGTATCAATACAATGCTACTTACTTTTCAGACCATCGTGTGAATTCTGACCTGAGCACTTCATACAATGCATTGCTAAAAAAAAAAAAGGTTTTGCATATTCCTGATTTATAATAATGTAAGTAAGTGGCTTTGTATTGAGATGAGAAAATAAGGACTTGATTACACAAAAGCACTTCATTTGAAAAGCATCTCTTTGGTTACTTAGAAAGTTGGAAGTTAGAAAGATTACAAAATCAAAAAGATTACAACATTTTTATTTTAGATACTTTTATCCTTCATTTTCGAGGTTTTCCTTAGAAAATCTTTTGGCTATTCAAATTCAAGGGTCCATATTTTTTTGTTTCGTCTTTGAAACTGTTTTTTTTGGGGTGGGGGGGGGGTTGTTTCGTCTTTGATACTGTTTTTGTTGGTTTTTTTGTTTCGTCTTTGGTACTGTTTTTGGGGGTTTTGTTTCGTCTTTGGTACTGTTTTTTTTTTGGGGGTTGTTTCGTCTTTGGTACTGTTTTTTTTTTTTGTTTGTTTCATTTTGATACTGTTTTTGTTGTTTTTTTGTTTCGTCTTTGGTACTGTTTTTTTTTTTTTTTGGGGGTTGTTTTGTCTTTGGTACTGTTTTTTTTTTTTGTTTCATTTTTGATACTGTTTTTTGTTGTATTTTTGTTTCGTCTTTGGTACTGTTTTTTTTTTTTTCCGTGTTACTCTAGCTGTTTTATTTTTCATCATTAAATTTCAAATATCATATATATAATTAAATATTAACAATATATCATTATATTTTCTTTCACCAGCGTATTTTTGCTGCACAATGTATGCCTTTTTTAAAAGTGTCTCATAAATAACGTTCACTCATGAAGCAAACAGCCTCAGGACAATGTTCATCTGCATGTTTATCAGCTTCATGAAGGAAGAAATTTGACAGTCGACTTCTAATATCAAGACACTGATATAAAAAATAATTCCAAGCTAATTCAATGCTTCAAGGTGTAACATAGTACAGCCATGGCCCAATTATGCGCGGCTCGAAAACATAAAAATCTGCGGGAAAACGCAGCGGGACCGAATGTTCAGGAATGTTAGGAATAACATTTTAGACTATGTTCTCACTAACAAACTGCATACATTTTTTAAAAAAAAATTATTTTATTAAAGTGACATAATGTCCAGATGAATTCACTAAGGTACCATAGGGGCTGCGGGGGACCTCCAAAATTCATGTATCTTCAGAAAGGGACCACTGTATATAAAAAAAGTTTAGAAACACCTAGGCTTTAATTATTTTTAAGAGATGCATCATCCCTTTTATTTATTTCACAAAAAACTAAATAATTTAATCTCATGAACATTTACTTTGAGCCAATAGATATAAAGTTGAAAGGTTAAACATGATTTTCATTAAAGAATAAACCTCCCTTATCATGAATAATTGCTTTATACACTCTTGGCATCAGCATACATCTAAACTTGTTTAAGATGTTCTTCACTAGAGTGATTTCTCTTTGACACTGTGATCCAGTTCATCCCAGAGCAGTTTAATAGGATTTAGGTGTGGTGACTGGGCAGATCATTCCGTGATAGCTATCACTCCAGACGACTGTTTGCTCTATAAATAACACTGACGGAGCTCGGACGTATGCTTTGAGCCATTGTCCTGTTGTATAGTGAACTCGGTTCCAACGAGCCGCATGTCTATTTATTACATATAAACGATGTAGAGGTCCAGTGATCATGATCAACAGCAAACTGTAGTCCTGAGTCAGTGTAGCAGACTGTTGACATTAACTACAGACCAAATCCATCCACAAAGCTCCTGTTCTTACTCCGTAATTTCACGGATCCTCAGGCCATTGCTGTGAAACAACCCCAGCTGCACAGAGTGGCCTCCAATCGAAGAGAACAACATCCAATGGCAGGTCGGGATGAAGTGGTCAACTTGTACCTCAGTTAACAGAAGAGAGAGAGAGAGAGAGAGAGAGAGAGAGAGAGAGAGAGAGAGAGAGAGAGAGAGATATTGCAGATGAAGTATGGAATGGTAGCCATGTTTGTTCCTTTCACCCAGAATAAGTCTCAACCTTCCCTGTTCCAAAACAACCCAAAACCATTAAGCTTCCACCTCCATTTGCATGTGGGTGTAAGGCAGTTTGCGAACATCTTCTCTCCTGTTGACTGTCTTACATAAGTTTTTGTGTTTTCAGTTCACAGAACATTCTTTGTTATTCACTGTCCAATTCTTGTGTTCTTTTTTTTTGCCTTTTATCTAGTTTTTGCATTGAAACAAAAGGAACGTGTGTGTGTGTGTGTGTGTGTGTGTGTGTGTGTGTGTGTGTGTGTGTGTGAAAAACTTTTGACAGCTGCTGTATTTCATTCCGAACCTAAATAGTACAACACATATTTTCTCCTAATTTGTAAAACATGACCCCTTTTTAATCTTTCATATGCGTGAACTGTGAATGATTCTACAGATGGTATTTGATAACAGGAGATAGGAGTGCATTTGTAAAGAGACTAAATTGTTAGGAAATATATAAAAAAAATTCTAACAATAATCTATAAAACTATATGCAAACATTGATTTTAAACAGATTAATTAAGTACATTTTTCTTTAACTTTTTTGATGATTTTTGCTTCACGAATTCACTGTAACCTGCGAACGTTACATCAATATTCACAGAGCTCTAGTATCAATATGACTGTACTTTTAATATGACGCATCCAGTGTTCTCGAGTGTACTCAACACCGAGAATGACTCACGCGTTTTAATCAATATGCTACGTGTGAGAAAGAATGAAACTTACGGTAATATCATTCTGACAGAAAAGCACTCATTTAACACCATGCGTTCGTCATGTGCTTCATTTTGTATTGTTTTAGACCTTTTTTCCCTAATTTAACATTCACCTTTTATTTTCCATGAGTTCATGAATGTGTGTGTGTGTGTGTGTGTGTGTGCGTGTGTTGTGTGTGTGTGTGGAAACCATGCTTTCTGATGGTAATTTTACAAAGCTGAAAACAACCCCCCATATGGAACATAGAGCCCCTGCTCAAGGCGGCTGGAACATACAAACTAGGTCAAAGATGTACTGTAGATTTTCAATATCGATTATGTAAAGGTCAACAGTTAATGAAATTTTGGCTTATTTTATTTGATCAAAGAATCTTTTCTATTAAAAAATTCAACTTCTTCTAAAATAATAATAGATCATGCATAAATAGTCAGATGCATGAGCAAATATTAAACATTTTTGGTTATTCAATATCACATATCACGTTGAAAACACCGATCGCTCAAAATGTAGAAAACATTCAAAGTAGTGGAGAAGTTGTTCTCAGTGATCGCTACACCTGTTCATTTGCATATGTTTAAGTTGACGGGGAAAACAACATGAACCGAATGAGTAAGAGACATCATTAGGCCACATCATTTCTTCCATGCAGGCCTATATAGCATATTTCCTTCCTGTCTGGCCACTTGCAACTAAGTGGGTACTGACACAATTCCACACAAACATCAGACTTCTGCTTCTGCATGTCGACAATTGGGTTCTTTGATGTTTTTTTTTTTTTTTTTCCTAAAGATGATCTTTGCTAAAATATCTGTGGTGACATTTAAAAATATGATCTAAATATGTCTACAGCCATGTTCTAGAACTGTGATAATCTATTAATACAGCAGGTTCAAGATTTGTTCCATTGATTTGTTTTATGTTATACAATACAATGCAAATGTATATAATATCTCACAATGCATATGTAGATTATTCTTGATTACTTTGCCCCTTTCTTCACATTTCTGCGGATAATAATCTTTTCAGTGATTTTCACATAATCCTGTATACTCACTTACTACATTAGGACTAATGAGTTTTCTCATAGTGAAGAGATAAATTAAATTATTAAACTATTACATTACTGTTACACAAACCCCACATTTTTCTGTCATCAACATGAACACGATTTGCAGACTGCAGCTTTGAGAACGATAACAATCAGGAAAAAGCACCTGACAAAGTTTGCTTGAGGTTAGCAAAGGCAACAATTCGTGTACACATCACCTGAATGACAATATTAGTTCAGGCTTTCAAGGGTAAAGCAGAAATAAAAGCGTGTTAACACTTCAATTTAGTGCGCACACACATACGCCTGTGATGATCTTATTCGCACTTAAGTCGCTTTTTTGGTCCCACTGTGGTTCCATTGCATTGCACAAGATCTAGACGATCCTTTCAAGATTTTTCCCCTGTTACATAAAATGGAGACCTAATACACAGTCAGTTTATTCACACTATATGGACAATATATGAACAAAAGTATTAGAACACCTGATTTTTCCAGCCATACTGTATGTGGTTCTTTTCCCGGGTTCAGGTCCCTTCAGTTTTCCCTTCAATAGGAGACACAAGCCTGTTTCAGCATGGCAGTTCTCCTGTTCACAAAGCCAGCTCTATGATGATAGAGGGTGTACATGGGTTATTTTGAAAGAGCTTGAGTGGCCCGATCTAGAGCTCTGACCTCTTCCCTATCGAACACCTGTGGGATGAATTGAAACACTGAATGAACCTCAGGCCTTCTCAGCCAATTTCAGAACATCATGACCTGACTAACACCCATGTGGCTAAATGAGTACAAGTCTCCACAACATCTTCTCAGAATAGTGGAGGTTATTATAATCTTATAAATGGGGACCAAACATATGAATCTTATGGATTGTATATATACAGTACATGTTGGAATTAATGTTTCTCTGAATGAACCGCAGTTCCGCAGTACCAGCAGCACTTTTTGATGCTTCCACCACCATGCTTGACTGTAGGCAAGACACAATTTTCTTGGTACCCACCAGGGCATCACCGCACATGCTAGACACCATCTATACTACTATACAAGCTTTACATTGACTACTCCAAAAAAATACCCAAGTTTCTTTTCTATAGCATTGTCCCTTAAGAAATTGTGAGGGGTGTATTCACTTTTGTGAAATACTATCTATCTATCTATCTATCTATCTATCTATCTATCTATCTATCTATCTATCTATCTATCTATCTATCTATCTATCTATCAGTGTGCAGCTTGTGTAGCAGTACACATTTACTGTCCTCTGAAAGTAACTCAATGTACAGACATTATTGTCAAAACAGCTAGCAACAAAGGTGAGTACACCCTAAGTGATAACAGCTGTACATCATGTAACCATGCAAACCACATGTCCTGTTCATCATGTTCATGTTTTTACTCTGCTTGACAGAACCAAACAAATGTGTGGATCTTGTATTAGAGCAGTTGAAATGTGGTGCTTTAAGTACAATTCTCTCATACTGACCACTGGATGTTCAACATGGCAGCTCATGGAAAGACTCTGAGGATTTGAGAATTAGAATTGTTGCTCTCCACAAAGATGGTTCATTTCAGGGAAATAAGTTTTAGCTTTTTACGGCAGTTTGTTAACTGCAGGTCCTGAAATGATGCCCTAACATTGAACAGTAAATAAAATGAGTCATTGTCTTACAGCACAGCGCACTTTGACCATTTCCCTTTATTTCCTGTTATAAAGTTCAGATTGCTTCATTCTTTTTTAATCACTGATTGGAGGATAAATCTACACACAGAACAGTTGACCAGTATGTGAGAAAAACACTGAATTCCAATACATTTCATTCTTGATAGTTAAATTGTATATAATCTTTTTATGTAATAAATACACATGAAATGACACAAACTAAAGAAAATGTTTTCTATATTTATTTGTAAGCATGGTGATTAGAGCATTTGGTCTGAGGGTGTCATGTGGATGAGTTCATTAACACTTTTGGCCAGGGGAAGTGTGCACCTCCTACACATGTTATTTCAAGGTATTGGGTATTGAGAAGTTGCAGTGACATCCTCTGCATAGCTCATGTGCAAAGGCCACATATTGTGACTGCATATGCCTTGAAATGCAATCTTTGCACCACTGCAAGTGGAGAAGCCATGACGTACGGGTCAAGACAAACCCACAAATACACAAGGTTGTTTATAACCGTGGTTTTTTTTTTCACGCTCAATTTAAAAATAAACCTAACAAGGTTTTGATCTTCTGTTTTCCACCATTAATATCTGACATTTGCGTGACGTACCATACAACATTAAAATCTCATGCGCAAGTGACAAAGGAAACTTTCTAGAACATGTTAGAGCCAAGAACGGCTGAAATGACAAAAGCGTTCCCTCTGGTGAACATGTTTAAAGTCATGCACCAGTTCCAAGTTGCGCTGCTTGAAAACACCAGACGCTGACGTCAAAAAGAACAATAAAATGATATAACCAGCAAAGTGTGGGGAATTCATAAAAACACACGTATTAAAAAGCAGGATTCTGCGCTCAAGCCGTCAGCTAAAACCAAATTAAGTCTCTTTTTGGCTTAAGACATTAAAATCCATTTCATAGATCAGTTTAATTCTGTACATGCGAGTTATTTATATGTATCACTTTGCCCTCTGTGGATAAATTTATAAAAGGAAACAGTTGCAGTGTGGGCTGTAATGTCATTTGATGGCATGCCTTTGGACAGATTGGATCTATAAACCAATGACTCAGATCTTAAAATTTATGACTCAAATATAGTCAACAATCACATAAGCTAATGAATCACAGTTGCTCTGGATGCTTAGCATCTGACTCTTTTAGGGGTATGCCCTCTGTGCGAATATCGCAACAACTGAGTAAGAAAGAAAAAAGTACCATAAAAACCAATTTGCACCACATAAGTGTGAAGAATTGTGTTTCTATCCACCTGCAGCTGTTTTTTTTAATTATTTTTGTTTTTTTTATATCTTTGGTCTAAATTATTTCATAGCTCTATCTTTAAATCTCTGTCCCCACACTGTCTCCACAGGACCTCAATAACATCCCTATCACATCTCCAGAGGACACCATATCAAAACATAAGTCTAGTGAGACTTAAGTGGTGATATGGTGTCCTCTGGAGATGTAATACATTAAGCTATTACAATATTCTTCTAAAATGTGAGCACTATCTTCTATTACACTTATTACAGTGCAGTCCGATTGATCTTGTGGTGCATAATGTAATCATTCTACATTCGGATCATTCCAACATGTTACTTTTACTAGTAATAGCTCATTTAAAGGGACTCATTTGGCTGACATAAGCACATAACTAAAGACTATCAATAAATGGATCAATTTAATTTACAGTTTCAGAATTTTTTGTTATTTAATGAAGAAAAAAAACGTGTGCATAATGGTGCAGGTTATTTTTGTTAGAAGACTTTTATTTAACGTTCATAGAATGAGTCAGCGTTTCAGAACATGGTGCTTTGCAAATTTTGCAATACAGGAAAATCTTCAGGACAGAGATGGTACACTTTGCGGTTTCAAGATAAAATACATTTTTATATCGACCGAAAGGAAGACACAAACACAGATCCTGATCAGGCATTGACTGTTTATTGCGGTCTTTTTTTTACAAAAGTGATAACAGGAACTAACTTGTCTCTCAGACATTTAACAACATAACATTGGCTCTAGAAACTATTAAAACTTAAGTGTCATTCATCATGCAGAAATGGAGTTTTATAATCATATTTGCATGTTTACAAAAAGGAACCCACTTTAGGGTTGTCAGTTACCCTGCGTTTTATCACACTGCATTACACCATCCTGACAATGATTATCTTAATATAAGTGCACAGTCTGTCTTCATGAGACAACATGTATATGTCATCCATCTATACTCTTTTCCTGCAACCTAAAAGGCCAGAAATGCTACAATACAAGTGTCAGAAATACATTATAAAGCACTGGACTTTGTCATTTATATGATTACTCTGCCATTCACATAAATTTTTTTAGCACAATTAAAAAAAAAACATATAGAAAATGGGTTAGAGGCTGTAGAACTAGTTACAACTAAGTTTAATTAAAAAAAAGTAATGTTTGTAACCTTTTTTTTTATTTTTGAAAAAATATGTAACTGGGATGGAACTATCTGGACATCTGACTTAAGGTGGTAGCTCAGAAGTTATGTTGGCCCTCTGCTCAGAAGGTCATGAGTTCAAATCCCAGCACTGCTAAGCTGCCACTCTTGTGCTTTTAAGCCAAAACTACTCATTTGTATGAATGTAAGTTGTTCTGCATGTTCCGCATGTAAGTTGTTCTGCATGTTCATGTTCAGATTGAATTCAATATGATTGAATTCAATCTGTTCCCTGCCACAGTCACCGCAGGCTTGCTCATTAGGGACAAACTTATATTATCCTATACAAATACTGTATAAGGGACACTTACACTTATACATTCTTTATTACCACAAGATTTTTTGAGACAATATGCATTGTTAAAAGCATTTATTGTAGGATAAATCTGGGCTTACAGTAACTCACGGATGTACAACTAATGTCAAGTCAAGTCGAGTGGTTTTATTGTCCTTTGTACAGAATGTACAGAATGCAGTGAAACAAAACAACATTCTTCCAAGACCAAAGTGCAACATATAACGACATACAGTAAATTAACACAAGATAACACAAAACTAATGAAAACACCCAAGCCTACAGGACACAGGACACAGGACATTACATAAAGCACATGTGTGCAAACAACATTTAATACAACTGCACAAAAACTGCTCACAAAAAACACAAAAACTGCTTCAACTACATACCTTTAATCAAGCACTCATTTAGAGTTCTAGTGATGAAACGTACGTATTATTTCACAAATTTTACCCAACTGAAAAATATCCTTTGTTCATTAATCATTGTGTCTGGTGTAAAAAAAGCACTGGACACGGAAGCATACTGTACACAGCACAGTCACAACACATTTGCAGTGTCTGGTGTAAAATAGTAAAATAAATAAAATATCCTTCATCAGCCATGTAAACAAAGTGCTTCTAATGCTTCTATATGCCAGAATATAGATAGATAGATAGATAGATAGATAGATAGATAGATAGATAGATAGATAGATAGATAGATAGATAGATAGATAGATAGATAGATAGATAGATAGATAGATGATTCATTACTCACATTACAACAACTAAGAATTCATTAGGATTACTTTTATTTTTATTCTGATTACCCTGTGCTAGTGAATGGATTCCCTTCCCTGACAGTGTTAATTGACTTAGTTATACACTGTTCAAACAACATGCCAGATGATTACCTTCATGTAACCTAATAACATTTTACCTGCTACTTCAGCAATGTATACAGTATGTCGGTAGTTTCCTCTGCTTTTCTTTGAGCTAATTAAAACTGCACTCATGAGGAGCCTTATTATACTGTACAAAAGTACATATGCCCTGGAGTCATTTTATATAGACATTTATGACATTTTGCAGACGCTCATTCATACAACTGAGCAGTAATGGGTATAGGGGCCTTGGTCAGGGGCCCAGGAATGGAAAGTTGGTGTGGCTGGGATTTGAACTCAGATTTAGTTCAATACCTTAACCATTAAGCTACCACATCCCCACAGTCATACACAGGTTGGTAAATGTCTTGCTGGCCATGTTTATTACTTTCTGAATGATTAATGGAGCATTTCTCTTATTTAAATATGTATAATGTGAGTTTAAATGGATATCTATCTACTTTGGCCAGACATCACAGTCCAGATGTAGTTTTAGTTTGCATAGGAGATGAGCACCTGATGATACATTCTCGACTTTCAAATGTCCTGAAGGGATCCACTTTTGAGGAATGATTGATTCTTATTGTATTACAGAGGCTCTACCTGTCAGTTTGTGTCCTCATCTGGGATCAACAATGGCATGTGGTTCCCATTGTTTGAAGGCCTGTCTGACTTGAAGAGGGTCAGTACCTCAGAGAGAGACAGTGTGGTAGATTATTGCATCTGGGCAGCAACCAGTTACTGATGAAGTGACATTAAAAGAAGGAATGATGACAGATGACAGGACCTTAGCAAGGATTTATGGTATGGCAAGATTCGGTATAATTTTACTGTTATAGCTCATTTTATTGTAGGTGAAGAAGACGGAGAAGAAGAAGAAAAAGAAGAAATTGAATTAATTAATTATGAAGAAACTTGGAATCTGTAAAGATGGAATACACAAATTAAATGAAACTATAGGTGGTGTTTGGAAGAAGTATCAGATACTGTAACTGATAAGGCTGAAGAGTAGAAGCTGAAATGAAATGGATTCAGAAAGGTAAAGATGTTAAAAAAAGGCTGCAATCTTAGAGCAATGGAGAAAAGCTCTAAGAGTTAAAGTCCATGAGCAAGACAGAGTGAGAGTGTCAGTGATACTTAGAAAAGAGAGAAAGTGTTTGTGTCAGTAAACCTTTGGGGGGATATCCATGATCCTTTAGAGAAAGAAATAATGTGTGTGTCAGACAGAGAGTGTGTGTGTGTGTGTGTGTGTGTGTGTGTGTGTGTGTGTGTGTGTGTGTGTGAGAGAGAGAGAGAGAGAGAGAGAGAGAGAGAGAGACAGGAACTGCTAAGTGCATTGTGGGACAACAAGGGGCTGCAAGTTTGAGAGACCGGAAAGGCTGCAAGCCACAGAGGACTGGTTTGAGACAGAAGTGCTACATGCTTTGAGACACACAATGATGTCATCATGAGATGACAAAAAAAAAAAAAACCTGAGAGCTCTGACAGACTGAAGGCATTTGGGACAGAAGTTTTGAGAGACAGAAGGGCTATGGGCTTAAAAAGACAGCATGAAGAAAAAGAGGCTGAGGAGAAAATGTGTGAATAAGAGCTGAGATTAAGAACATTATGGTATTAAATGTGGTTTGGATTGTGTGGGTTTTGAAAATGAAGACATGGATGAATAGGAGATACGGGATAATCATTGAGCTCAAACTTTAACCACAGCCTGACCTTTCTGAAGAAGTTATTGTATGCATTTCTGCTGTGGAAAAAGATTCTTGGTTTTCTTAGTAGTTGGTGGTTTTCCTTTTAGTTTTTAGCTGACATTTTAGTTGATCTCAATAGATTGAACAAATGGCAGTGTCAGTTCTGTGGACATGTGCATGTGATTTGACATCTTCTATGATTGAGGGCTGTCAGTGCAGCCATAATATCTCTTTAAAAAAAAAAAAAGGCTTTTCCTTGTAGAAGAACCAAAGGGGTTCTCTTATCCTTTAGACCTTCAGTGTCAGTCAAGTTGAGAAAACAGTCGAATGAACTCAAGCACTTCAAAATAATGGTTGCCTGACCAGGTGGGCAGAGCTGACAAGAGCAGTCGATGTGTAGTACAGAGTAAAAACACAATGCTGTGTGCGGATATCAATCTTAGAAACAAGGTGCTGACAGCTGGAAATCTCTTTGTCTGATCGGCTGATTTTTGAGTGAAGCAGGAAACATTTAGCAGCGACGGAAGAGTCTGCAGTGATGCGGTCAGCACAAAAGCCGCATCGTGTCGAACATTTTTCACAAGTGGAGAAAGAGAGAAATGGGAATTTATAGGAAGTGAGACGATTGCGCTTCAGGCTAGGTCTTTCTCAACTTCGGTTATTTCAAAACTCTGTTTTTGTATATGGAAATATGCTTTAGCTTACAGGTCCTGGATTAGACAAAAATAATAAGCATAGTTCACAAGTCTACTAAAGCAGCCATAACAAACATAATAAACCAAATATTTGCAAATGGGTCACAACAGCTTTGTTTTCGGAAAAACAAGCATTAGTTCTAACAGTTCCAATGCTTATATTTGTATTAATGTCACATGTCAGTTCCTCAAAACGCTGCCTAAATTACTAACTGTACATCACACTGGCTGTGTTTTTTTTGTTTGTTTGTTTTTTTTTTTTTTTGTGAGATACTTAAACAGGTCTCTGACTCACTGTGGTGCGTACTTCCGTTTTCTCATCATGTGATTGTGTTGCTGTGGCTTTGAGAATACATCACGTGAGAGAGGCCTACAGAAACAACAGCAGGAACCATTGCCATAGAAACACATTATATAAAGGTTTCCTGTATAAACCATAAGTATTACTACCAACCAGTGGTATCTTTGGCAAATCTTGATTTTCCTTCAGGTTTTTGACATGATAATAAACCCCTTTTTTAAAGAACACTTCGAAAATTGTGTTTAAAAAGTAAAAGGAAAATATATGCAGCTCTCTATAATGAAATAAAGTCACAGAGACACTGTGATATTTTGTATGTCTTGCCTATGAAGATGTTATTTGCACACAGTAGATGACTGTACAGAAAATCTTCCAAAGCTTTGTTATTCATCTCTGGCTAATCAGACTTGTTATCTCTCCTACGGTGGAATGATCTTAATGTGCTTGTTTCACAGCTTGTCGCTTTAAAGCGAGGTTTGCGTGACAACAGACAAACACATAAGTTAAGCGATAAGAGGAATGTTGTACAACTAGATATAGAATAAAAACACATCGGTTATAGGCCATGGAGTAAACATTTAAAGAAATACCACTGACTGGTTACACATCATACTGCACGTTCATCAGTAACACAAAGGGCACTGGCGATCGCTCTCCAGAGTCAGATGTTAGTGGTTTCGTTATTTTTCTTTGTCAGCATACAAGATCCAAGCACTAAGGGCTTAGTGATTAGCCAATGAGCTGAATCGGTTCTGCAAGTGAAAAAATGCCTGATTGCTCAGAGAAGTCAGGGGAGAATGGTCAGACTGATTTAATTTGGCATATCCAATGTTTAAACCAGAAAAGCAGAAATGCACTTCATAATGCTTACATGAGTCACAATGGTGAAAAGTTACATCATTTACATTCCTGTTAGTCAAGCACAGGAATCTGATGTGACAACAGGCACAAATTCACTGAAACTGCAGAGATGATTGAAAAAAAAATGTAAATCTTCAGTTGCACATTTTTTCAATCTTCAATCAGAGTGGTTCATGAATGAATATACACTATTAGGCCAGAACATTGTGGATACCTGACTATCACTTTATCTCTATATGTGCTTCTTCTCCAAACTGTTGCCATAAAGTTGGAAGCGAACCATTTTATAAAATGTCTTTATATAACATAGCATTAGAGTTTCATTTCACTGGAGACAAAAAAATACCCCAGTAGCCAAAATCTTTAACGCCATTCAGCAAGGCTCTACAATTTTGTGGAAAGTCTTCCCAGAGAAGTCATTATTATAACAGCATATGGGAAATAAATCTCAAATCAGTCTTTCAAAAAGCACAATGAATTATGCAGTCATCGACAAACTTTTAGTCATAGTGAATTTAAACAGTAGCCGTGCAATTTTTTTATACTTCTTTATATACAGTGGGGGAAATAATTATTTAAACCCCTTCTGATTTACAAAGAAATGAAGAGACTACAATTTTATGGTGGGTTCATATTACCAGAAAGAGACAGAATATCAAAAAAATCCATAAAAAAAAAACACATGAAAGAAAGGTTATAAATTAATTTGGTTGGTAGTTGATCAAATACTTATTTCACTTGATTAAATACAAATTCATTTATATATAAGAGGAATTTATTATTTTATTATTGAATTTTTCTTTAGATATGCATTTTTTCTTTCTCGCTGTTAAAATAAACCTACCATAAAAATTCTAAACTGTTAATTTCTTTGTAAGTGGGTTAAACTTAAAAATCAGCAGGGGGTTAAACAATTATTTCCCCCACAGTATGCAGTGGTGATTCACTGGTTAAAATGTGGGTAACCACTGCACTGCTAAACTACCATTGTTTGGCTCTTGAGAAAGGCCTCTATCATTATTTGCTCTAGGGGTCCTGTATCATAGCTGATATCATGGAATTACTGCATTTCCAAGTTGAACAAGGAATTTCTTACTGTAGACACATATCATGATGTAATGTATATCTGGCATGTAAGTCTTAATCATATACTTGCGCTATTGTAGACTATAAGTGGTTGGGTCAGTGCAAATGTCCATGTTGGGTGAAATGACATGTAGACATTCATAATGTCCAAACAGTTGCTTTCAGAGGGCCTTGAATTCATGAGGGACATGAGGGAAATTTGCAGAGTTTTGCAACAGTTCTAAGGAAAACATTCCCAGTCCAGCTGTGAACGTGCAGATGGACCTGTAGCATTTGCCTCCTGGAAAGTGGATAAAAAGGCAGTGTCCAGGTTGAAAAGAATCCATGAGGATGCAGAGAACATCTGGTTCACAGCAGCAAGGGAACATTTCCTCCAGGTCGATAAGATTAAAGCTAATGATGTCCTTTGGTTTCGTCGCGCGTAGCAGATCCGTCCACAAAAATTCAGCTGCTACGCACAATAGGTCAGTATGCTTTCCATGGTGTTTCCAAAAGTTACCATGTAGTGCTTAGTTTATCTTTTTCAGGAAAATGAGTCTGTTGATTTAGCCAAATGTATTCAAATATTGAAATGCAGCATCGCTTTCGCATTTAAATTGACACAACTTTAAGGTCGGATAGATCACTAAAAATTCATTGCCAGCTAATGTAACTATTATTAGCAAACTGCAAGTTGCTATTTTGGTTAGAAAGGTTGGATAGAAATCTAATATTAACACGCCATCAAATTTTAGCTAAGTCATCAAATAATTATAAAAAAGCCTATAAAAAGAATGAGCATTACAAGACACTTTCACATCTGTATACCAAATTAGTTATAAGCACAGCACATACATTCATACAATTGCCAGCATATACATTTACTTTAGTATATAAAATATTGGAAGTGTCACAGTAATGCATATGTATCATTTCATAAACACATTTTGTTCAATATAGAGAGCATATGAAGTATATAAAGTTGCTGCCTGACCTGGTCACTTAAACTTTAAACTAATCTATACACAGTTGTATAGCAATCAGTTAAGGTTTTAGAGCCTGGCTGAAAAAAAAATCATAAAATGTGCTGTTAAAAGTAAACTTGGCACTAAAAACAGAACAAATTCTACTGCAGTTGAGTCAGGTTCGAATGACTCACATTTGCTAGTGAGCTTTTGTTTCAGAGGCTGTTGCTGAAGGACGCAGGAAAAGGAAACTATATTATTCCAAGTAATTATTCAACTTCATGGAACTTTAACTTCCATGGGACTCGTTTTCCAGGAAATAGCACTATTCCTTTTAAGCAACCCAAATCTGATTTGAGCAAGACTATGCATAATATCCGCAAAAATTATACACATTGTATCAAACATCTGTTTCATATAAAGTGCATGAGGGTTTTTTTTTATTTGTGTGTGTGTGTGTGTGTGTGTGTGTGTGTGTGTGTGTGTGAAATAATAATAAATTACACTCAAAAGATTTTGACCAAATGGTTTAGGAGTTGGTCATTAAAGTACTTTGTGTTTGGATAAACAGAATTCCTTTAGCATCTGCTCACTGACAGCATGTGAGTTATATTTCACTGACAAATGAAAAGGAACTACAGATGATGGGCAGTCCAAGAAATTCCCTGCAGAAACAAGAAACATGTGGTGGTAAAACCTCTGCTGCATTCCAGGCAATGAAAGAGTATGGGTGGAGACGTTAGAATTCAGAAGTAAGTAAACCTGAGATAAAACTCTTAATTCCTTTTTTAAACCAAGTTGAAATACTATATTCCGTTATATGAATAGATCTAAAAATGTCATTTCTAATCAGGAAATTAATTAAGATTAAAAATCAAAACAGTATTAAATGACATTTATCTGGGGACATTCAATAGGACATTCAATACATTCAACATATGTACAAAAGTATTTGGATACCTGGCTTTTCCAGTCATGTGTGGTTCTTCCCCAAACTGTTACCACAAAGTAAGAGGTTGCACACAATAGTATGGGATGCCTTTGGATGCAAAAGTGGAAGATGTTGAGTGATCTGTGATAAACTTCGACCTCAATTGGAATGCTGACTGCACCCCAGGCCTTGTCAACTCCTACACCAGCACCTGACTACCCTTGTGGCTGAACGAACATAAATCTCTGAAAATACACTCTCACATCCTCCCAGAAAAGGTTATTATAACATCAAATGGGTACTAAATGTGGAATGGGATGTTCAAAAAGCACATACAAATTTTATGGTCATGTGACCACATGTAACCTTCATCCATATAGTGTATATAATTTATTTATTCCCTCTCAGTTACTGTGAAACATTTGTTCTTTTGACAAGTGTGATGAAACTATACCATTTTGTAGCTTGCTAATGAAGTATTAGCTATACTCTATATAACATGTTATACCATATTCACATTTTGTCAGTAGTTCAGTTTTTGTCTCAGACCTTTCCAGACTCCTGAAGATGATTTCAGAGAAAATCATAGATTTTGCATTTGTTCTGCTAGATTAGAACTTTGATCAGACCACTTCCAGCCAAAGGCTTGTAAACTCACACTATTTATTCATCAATCCTTTAAACACAGTAGAGCTCTGTTTTAAATGTACTGTACAGGACCAAGTGACTAAAACCATTAGTACATCCTATTAATGCTCACTCCATGAACACTCATGCAGGACCATGTTGCATTAACTGAAATAATGTTGGCTATAGGACACATGTCTATGTTTTTTATCCCTTTGGGCAGCATAGAGAGATGTCAGGGTGATTCATACTGATTCTTTTGATTCTCTGTTGACTCTAACCATTGTGCAATTTTGGGCACTTACTGCCGTAACCCAAACATTGCATATAGTCTCAAGATTATGCCCCCTGAAAATTAAGTATTCCATTGCAAATAAAAACCTGTGACACATTTCCAATGGGCAGATAAGAAAATCCTTTATCACTATGAATATTCATGTACGTCACTTGAAGTTGAAAAAATAGGATGAAATGTATAAAAGAGAAAAAGATTAAAACAACCTTATTTGTTTCATTTGAGATTGTGTTGATCTAAAATCAGTGTCTACTGGGTTAAAATATTAGAAAGCCATAATTCAACTCAATAGGATGCCACTTGTAAAGTCTTCAACTTGTTAATGGTTTATTTCTCTCTATATAAGTACAACTAGTCACAACACTGGAAGCTCATAATAAGAGTTGAATATTCAATGTATCCTGAAAAATTCCAAGCATTTTTTTATTGATTTATCGAGGAATAAATAGTTCTGTGGAGTATAAATCTCCCACACATTTAATATAAAGAATACAATCAATATTAGTTAGTACGAGACACACTACCCCATGAGCCCCTTAAAAAAAGTAATGTTATGAAACCAATATGGTTTTCGGCCTCACTAACATGTTTGCCTTTTGTCCCGTCTATCCAAAATCTGAATAAAATCTAAACGTCAAGCACTTTCCATGAGAGTAAATAAGGGTACTGTGTCTGTGGAAACATGGGTCAAAGCAGGATCAAGCCACAATAAAAAAAAATTCCCCGTTAATATTTATATACTGTTATTATAAAACAAGTCACAGGTTTGAAAAAAGGCTATTGTCAAAACGGAAACTGAATTTTGAAACCGCCTGGGTCACATGGGTAGATGTGAGCCACGTATCCCAATAACAAAATGGGATGTTTAATCAAGAGCCGGTTACAGAAACTGGCAAGACCTGCTAGTAGTTATGATGCATAGGTGGATTAACTACCTGACAACCCTCCTTACGCAACCCAAGACACACCTAAATTCAAAAGGAATGCTGTTGATTTAGCATGGCTGAACAAAGCGAATAGAAATCCTGAGTCAGTTTCAGTCATAGTAGCTCTTCGAGTAAACATGAACCTTGTTTGTGACCAAAAAGGACTTCTAATTACACAATTCACGAAACAAAATACAGTATATGGAGGCAGTGTTGTTATGTGAGCCGTTCAAGCAATATCCTGGAAAGTGAACAAATGACCCTTCTCTTATTTATTCTAACACGGCTGAACATACATACACAGCGCAATCCCATGAAGCCGATGTCTAAGAAATATGTTCTATAAGAACATCTCCAAGCAAAACTTAATTTAACAACAATGAATAGCAAACAACTGTTCAAACCAGAAGAGCAACATTCCAGGGACGTATTAAATGTAGACTGTCTTGACTTGTCTTTGCCTTAAAAAGGAAAAATATGTGACAGGGAGCTCAGCAGGTGGCGTTTCCGGGTCCCGGTTCCTGGTCTCTGGTTTGATCCTGAGTACACTTACTGTCAGTGTGGAGTTTTGCATGCTCTCATCGTGTCTGTGTGGGCTTCCTATAGAAGTTTCTTCAAATCTTTAAATGTACTTTAAGTGTAAATGTATGTGCACGTGAGAGGGTGTGTTCCCATCATGAGCTCAGTGTTCCTGAAATAGTGTCCACATCCACCATAACCCTAGTCATGATAAAACAGTTAATGGAGATAGATGAATTTCTGTAAAGAACAGGTAAACGATCAAAGCTTCAGGTTTTAAGTTACTACCCCGCTCAAGCAGCTTGAAATGAACTGAACCGAGGCTAATAGTTTCTACAGTTTTCTACAGTTAGTTTCTACAGTTTTATACAGTTTTAGGGCAGTGGTAGTCCAATGGTTAAGGCTCTGGGTTACTGATCATAAGGTCAGGGGTTCAAGCCCCAGCACTGCCAAGCTGCCACTGTTGAGCCCTTGAGCAAGGCACTTAGCCCTATCAGCTCCAGGGGCGCTGTACCATGGCTGACCCTGCGCTCTGACCCCAGCTTCTAGATGAGTTGGGATATGCGAAAATAAGAAATTTCCCCACTGTGGGACGAATAAAGGCTTATCTCTATCTTCTCTTGTTGTTCTACTCCAGATTTTAACTCACTGGTTCATCATTAATTGCACATTAATCAGGATTTTTGTCAAACTGTTCAAATTGTCTGTGTGGAATTACACAGCATGTGACCGAACACAGTTTAAAAAAGGCAAAAAATATATAAATGTCATGCTTTTTGTATGCTGCATAAAAAGAGGAAACAGCACCTTTGTGAAACACCATAAAATGTACAGGAAATCCTTTAAAAAAAATAGGTCAGTTTCTTCACCAGCGAAAAAAAACAGAAACAAAAAAAGCTGTATACATTTTCAAACAATTTTTGCCAACAACATGGACACACATGTGAGGTGGAAAAAGTGTAAACGTCATTTTTTTTTTTTTTTTTTTTTTGGGTGTGTTAACCTTGTTATTAAACCTAATTCTCTCTTAGTTCACAACCCAAGATGTTCTCATGTTTGCAAATTTGAACCATTTTAATTGAAATGTAACAGAATTCACCATTTATAATCCATATAGGTTTTGCAGAAGATGCAGTTTGGCCACTGTCTAATTCTATAATCTATGAATTTTACCTAAAAAAAATTTCAATACTCTTCCAGTAAAATGTTAGCTCTAAAAGCAGTAAATAAGGTCACATGTTTCAGACCTAAAATCGAAAAGCAGAAGCTGGGTGTGATTAAACGCATATTTAGCCGGCGGTTGTGACAACTTTTGCCAAAAAGACCCACTGCTGACCTAAGGCCTTTTTCAGTTTTGTTTTTTTTTTTCTTTGCACAAAACTATGTCACTTGAGATTGGTAGCAATCTTGGCCACCGTACCCTGAAACCACATGAAAGCTGGAAAGTGTAGCTGAACAATAAGGACTGAATAACCGAAAAGAACAGTGAGATATACTGTGAAAACGTACTCTACAGGCTGTGTCTGATCTGAGTCATGGTGTACTGACTACACCAGAGGAAGTTTGACTTGCTTATCTTACATGCTGTTGTTTCTCACACGTTTCGCTCGGTTCATTTGTAAGTAGTCACAGATTGGTTTGCAGCATGGCTACGATAAGTTCTTGCGTACGCAGGGAAAACTTTAAATCAAAAGGGTTTACTCTCACCAAAGCTTTCAGACAACATGGTATTGATTTGTGTTGTATTAATGTCCTTAAGGTTTACATGCTTATACATCTTCATTTCTAGATTTGTATTTGGGTCTATGAGGACATGGGGGTATGGAGGAGGATGATCCACTGTGGCGACCCCTAATGGGAGAAGCTGACAGAAGAAGAAGAAGAAAAAGAAGATATCCCTGCACTGAATGTTTGCACTACTGTGCATGTTTTCTTAGTATTTCCAGCCCTATTTCTACATGTAAGCATGGTGTGTTTTGATGGCTCCACACGTATGCATTTTTCACTTCTTTCTGTGGCGAGTGTCAACAGAGTGCTGGTGCCGAATACAGAGGGTACGTGCGAGAGTGGCAGGCGTCAGCGGCTTTTCCTAGGAGGAGAGGCAGCCTTTTTATGGACGGAAAGGAAATGAGCGGTTTAGCTAAAGGGAAGTATTGGGCCTTGTGAAATATTAGAAAATTAGATATAAGGAATACGAACATTCGCTTTGCTAGTTTTTGTGGGTTTTTTTTTTTTGGGGTGGTTTCAATCCATCCAGTTCCAGTAGATTTAAAGGTCACATTGGCAGATCTGTTAATGCAGAACTTTTTGGCTTCAGCTGACTTTATGTGTTGTATGCTAGGTGCATACTTTTCTTTGAAAAGGAGCAGAAGCCAGTTTTATGGGAGCGATGTGCAGTGTTATCAGTGTGCAAGAGAATGTTGACAGACCGAATAGACCCAAGATAACAGATACACATCAGCAAAAACACGAGGCCACTAGTGACGCACACCAGATTCCCACACCAGACTTATCCTCCCTACCCTCTCTCTCTCACACAAACACACACACACACACACTCTTTCACTCTCGTTCTTTCTCATAATCCCCTTCTTCCGATTTCCTTTTGGTATATTTGAACAGATGTTAAAAGAGTTTTCTCAATCATTCACCCCACTGGACCAAATTATGCCTGAAGCTACGTATTTACAGTTACAGATGTTCTCGCATATCCCTTGGAAGCTTTCACAACCCTAATTCTTTTCTCTATCAGTCTGTTTATCTGTCGAGGGGTAAAAAAATTCCAGTTAGAACAGCTTGTAAGAGTACAAAATGTCTTGTATTTTTTTTTTTTCACAATTTTTTCCTTTTCCCGACCCACCTCATTCTGTCCTGTGGTTTTTCCCCGCTCAGATGCCTCCCCTCAACTCACTTCCTGCATCCATAAGAAAAATACAAGAAAGGGTGGTACGTGCAGAACTGTTCCAATCTAAAGGAAATGACTTGCCCATATTTGAACCTCCCCCTGAAAGTTTTCACTTCCAAATATGTCAAATCCCGTTGGCTATCATAACACACACACACACACACACACACACACACACACACACACACACACACACACGGTGCAGCAGACTATGCAAGCAGCAAATAAGATTGTTTTGCACAGTAATTGTATTATAATGATGTTCATTGAAGATGAACTCTTTATAAATTATTGTCTTCATGATTCTGCTTTATTCAATTTCCCCAGATATCAAACAGTTCAATCACATTTTCTTTTTTTTTTATTCCTTTTTTTTTCAATTTCGAGGTGGAACTCATTTATTATTAATAATATTGCACCCTGACTTGACGGTAGATTGATTATTCACTAATGCCTGGCATCCACCCAAAAATGAATGAGTGAACAAATTATTTTATTTAGGACATGTTCTTTCAAATACCTGAACTGAACATCTGCCTCGAGCCCTGAATTACATTAAACATTGCGGTTTGTTATGAAGTAGACTAGAGATAATATGACTCAACATGACATCCACTATATGGAACAAAGTATTGGGACACCTTACTTTTCCAGCCATTTGCGGTTCTTCTCCTAACTGTGGTTCTGCTCTCCAAATAAAAAACTGGAGGCAAACAAATGTAAAGAACATTTTTGCTTTATATTTTTCCGTCATCTGAACTAGGAGGCCCAAACCTGTTCATGACAATGGCGTGGAAGATCTTGAGCGACTCGCCATAGAGCTCTGAACTTGAACCTACTGAATAACTTTGGGACGAATTGGAACGCCGACTGCACCCCAGGCCTTTACTAACATTGCTGATGAGGTTATTATGACAGAAAATGTTGAGTAATATGGAATAATATGTTCGTATGGTCAAGTGTCTACAAGCTGTACACCATACTCCATATGGTGTATTTCTTCACATTTATTTTAGAACTATGTTCCAGTATATTTTGCAAGAACAGGAACATAAATGTTTAAATAAAAACAAATGTTGAAGTCCCCCTTCCCAGTGTATGTTTGTGAAGTAGAGGTAGGTAGAAAGAGGGGCCGAGAATAAAGATGAGAGTGTTGATCACAGTGGAGCTCACTCTTGGCTGGCAGATTCTGCACCCAGCCTTGACTCTCATACCACGCTTGTCTGTGAGGCCAAAGCCCAAATTTTCCCACGGACAAATAAAGGCTATTTGTACAAACCTCCAATGCAGTTAGAACTTTGAACCAGACACAACAGTAACTTTATAACTAGAAGGAACGGAGCACATAAAAATCTTGCTCAATGTGTTTACCACGGAATCATGACTTTTTTTCTTTCTTTCTTTTTCATTTACATGTCATTATTTTCAGGTTGATCCAAAACAACTTACAAATGAAGCAGAATCCAGTCCATGCAGAGAGTTGTTGTAGACTCTCAAAGCAATATAAGTTCTATCAGATGACTGGAACATGTGGAAGATAACTGAACAATCAAAAAAACAAAAACCTATGACTAAACACAGAGATGAAGAAATGGTAGCACTGTAGACTGCAACAGAAATGAGTCATCATGTGGTCTGATCATTTAGGAGTTTGCTGCAGTCAGGGACCAATAGTTGGCATTTTGTGTCTTAGGAACTATTAGTTCTTTAAGTATTATTAGAATTTATTTTGTTCTTAATCATGGGCACGTTACATATCACTTTATTAAAGGTGTGTTGTAACGATTTGAAATTTGATTACATTTCACAGAGCCCTGGACCCCCTTAGGGGAATTCATGCAGTCAGCTGAATATACATCTTTCACTTACTTGCTTCATGTTGCACTTTTAACAGGGTTGACATTTTGTCCTAAATATGACAGTGGCCCATATGTGGTTTATATCCGTGTGTGTATACACAAAGTGGTTGCGTAGAGGGAAGAGGAATGGTATTTAGTGCATAAAGCTAGACTTGGCTACCGCAAAAATGTGCTGTGCAGTGACCCGAGTGAAGAAGCGCAAACACATGAACTTTCCTTTCAGGTTAGTAACTTGGACATGATGATGTGGCTGACAGATATAAAGCAAGAAAAGCAGAAAAGCCCAGTGTCCTAAAATGGTGCTGGCTTATTAAGCAATGCGCATTTCAAATAAACACGGTGAGAGCACATTTTGCAGTGTTTTTACAAACCATGCTGCCCAAATGACAAAGAACAGAGTCACATTTGCCCTTTTTTTTTAAGAAAGTGTGTCCTTTTAAGACTTTTTTGTAATCGATCAATAATTACAAAAACTAAAAGCTTTCAATTACATAATACAGTTTGAGTTGTATGCAGCTAAGGAAAGGCAGGTACTTTCCCTCTTTTCAGAACTTTGTAAATATGGGCTCAAGCCCAAGAACACCACCCACAGCTGCTGAGTCAAGCCTGAGCCACGTTTATGAGGTCATCCTAAAGGCAGAGTACACAAAGTGACAGCTCAGTCTTAAACATGCAGAATATCCCTGAGCTGGCACAGTCCTTTTTCCTGTTTAAATGAGTCGAAAGCAATGTGGCTTCAAAATGTGCTATAAAAAAAACGCAAAGTCATATGAATAGTAAGCATGACATTGTCATATGCCCAGGTCTATCACATGTCGGCGAATTTAAAGACTGAAATAGATAGATAGAATCATAACAGATCTTAACAGCGTGTATCGAATTCCGCCCAGAAAAGCATTAAATATATTTATCTTTCAATATTTGTGATGTCGTCAACGATTGAAGTGCTACCCAGGCGTCTGGAAGACATTTTAAACTCAGGTGACAGCAAAAGCAGGAGTTTTTCTTGTTTCCTCATTCACTATTCATGTGCTTGAAAAGAGAAAGACTTAACAGCTCTTCCCATAACTCATGAAAGTCTCTATGAAGCTCAGGGAATGAGATACACTGAACTTATCCATTACCCAGAAGTGAAACAGAAGGAAGAGATTTATGCAGCTGAACCAGAATGGAAAGAAGGGTTAGGAGGTTCAGAAACAGGTTACATAACAGTATATCATTATTTAAACACCAGCTGTATGCCTGTAAAATGATTTCAATTTAAGGTTAACAAAAGTGTTAAACAAACATACATTTTTACTTGACCTAATGCTAAGGTTTGCATAGAATCACAATGATTTCTGCAACATGGAAATTATACATATATGTGGGGAAAAATGGTTGAAACGTAATTGTATTCTGGGAAATTTTTTTGTGTAGCATATACAGTCATTTGCCATTTTTCATTCTATATGTATGTATTTATGTATGTATGACGAATACAGTAAAAACAAATCCCCTTTCGGTTTCAGTAATTTGCACTACATTAATATCCCATACAATGATAGTGTTACATTATCATACTATGTTCTGTGTGACATTTTTTATTACATACTTTAAAAAGGAAAGCACACATAGCCTTCGGTGAGTCAGGAGGGTTTACTTTCCATACTCCTGAGACAGCTCCCAAAAAAAGAACCAGGAGTGCTCAGAAGCCTAAAAGCTCTCAGACTGACACCAGGGGAATTTTCAACATGCCTTGTCTCGTATATATAGATATTTTTTAAGAAAATGTGTGTCCGTGTTTAGCTTTCTAGCAAATTTACGGGCAGGGATAATGACTGGCAAAATAATGTGCTTGAAAATGTATGACGTGGCTGACTTGGTGTAATCGGGGAATTTTCGTTTATGGTACACTTTCTATAAGAATGTATCATCAATCACATGCACAATAACATGACTCATATGCCTGCAAGTTTGCAAGAAATTACTAGAAAAACAGTAATATAGAAATAATAAAGAAAGACAAAAATGCATCATTTCCCAGACAATTTACTGCTTTTCATAAAGTAATAGATAAAGAGAAATAAGGCTTCATTTTTTTTTTTTTTTTTTTTTTTACTTGAAACTGTACCACAACAACCAAAAACAGACAAAGAGACGAATAAAGTTTAGAGGCAGTAAATATTATTTTCTGTAAAAAAATCAAAAATCAAAAATAAAACCATTTGCTGTCATTTTAAGTCATTGGACAGCTTTTTATTTTTATTATTATTATTATTATTTTTATTATGATATGTATGTTATGTCATAATATAAGTGACATCTGAACCGAGGTTCTGTTTCTAATAAGCATTGAATTACCTGGTTATGGCTGAATGGAGAACAAACTACATAACATAACATAACATAACATCACATATCATGTGTGTGTGTGTGTGTGTGTGTGTGTGTGTGTGTGTGTGTGTGTGTGTGTTTTTGGGGGGGTTGGAGGGTTGTACATGTTCATTATTCTTTTACAAGCAGTTTTAGAAAGATTTATTTTCTCCCCAAACTGCAAATTTATTAATATTATTATTATTATTATTATTAATATTATTATTATTATTATTATTAATATTATTATTATTATTATTATTATTATTATTATTATAAGAAATTATCTGTGTGTGTGTGTGTGTGTGTGTGTGTGTGTGTGTGTGTGTGTGATTATCCATGGAATACACGTTTTACTCCTTACCAAATAAAAGGAAACAAGGAAAGGAATATTATTTTTTTCCTGAATGCATTATAATGATGATGAGGATGATGATGATGATGATGATAAATGATCCGGTGTATTATACACTCAGATCAATGTCGATTTTTGTATTTTTTTTACCCGGAACCGAGAAGTTCCTCGGGACACATTTAAAGTTTACGGTAAAGGCGCACTGGAGCTTTCAGGTTATGAAAAAAAAAACAAAAAAAAACACCTCGACGAAACTGAAACGTTTTCCTGCCAATCCCCAACACGCACGCGCACGAGCGCTCGAGCGCGTACACATACACACACGCGCGCAAAAAGGGCCCGCCTATAAATACACGGCTCCACGTCACAACGCGCACACATAAAGACTCACACACCCGTTCAGCCTTCAGAGCTTCGCCACACTGTCACACCAACTCTAACGACTCAATTCTGAAGTATGTCGGACAACTACGACGAACTGCTTCGCGTAAGTTACTTTTCTACACAATTTGTTTGTTTATTTGCTTCACTTTTTCCTCTTTTCTGTCCCGCTCGGAGTGAAATGACCTCCTGTGTGCTCTGTTGTTCGCTTTAACACACTTGACCTACGTGGCAGTCTTGCTGAGGTTTGCTTTCTCAGAATGAGTGAAGTTTTATTCACGTTGTTGTTGTGTTTTCTTCTTCTACTCCTCCAGAACCTACTTCAGATCAGCCTGAAAGATGATTTTCCTAAACAACACACGAAACCGTCGGTGCCCCGGCAGCTGTCTTCTTGCTTCTCTACGAAGAGCCTCAGCTCAGAGAAACTGAGCGAGGACTCACTCAGCTGGCCGTTCGATATCTGGAGCGGGAACGGCCCGAAGAACGTGCCGCAGAATCCGTTCAGGTCCGACCGGTCGATGAGTCTGACTGACAACTACCTTCCCAGCGTCCCCAACAACAAAATGAAGTCACTCGAACTTCCGCCGCCGCCCGGATTCCCTCCCTTGGCTCCTCAGCCTTCGAACCGGTATAAGACTGAGCTGTGTCGAAGTTTTCAAGAGAACGGCAGCTGCAAATATGGTAGCAAGTGTCAGTTTGCGCACGGCGAGAGCGAGCTCCGAGGCCTCTACCGTCACCCGAAGTACAAAACAGAAGCATGTCGCACGTTCTACAACTTTGGATATTGTCCCTATGGGAGTCGGTGCCACTTCATCCACGAGGAGAAGCTTTCCTCTCCGAAAACATTCAGCCAGAAGACCCAAGCCACTGCCGGCCAGCAAGCGCGAGTTCTTCGCCAGAGTGTGAGCTTCGCCGGTTTCCTCGGCTCTCGCAGTATCTCCCCACCAGTACCCTACGAATCCATGGGCTTCAGCCGTGCGCCTTCAGTGTCTCCTCCACCGGCCGACATCTTGTCCCCTCTATTCAACGACACCAGCCGTGACATGTTCCCCTTCCCGCAGATCAGAGGTGAAAGTGAAGTCCATAACCATCCTCCACTTAAAGAGCCTCAGAAATCCTCGCACTGTGTGTGGGGCCAAGGAACAAACTTTGAGCCTCTGGTTGGCAAATGCACCGGGAAGGAGAACAGAAGCAGCGCCTTCGGTTTCAGCCACGGCAGCATTCAACGCTTCGCTTCAGACGAGTCCCTCTCAGACCACGAGAGCTACAGCAGCACAGGGAGCTCGAGTGGCTCTGAATCTCCCACCTTCGAAAACGCAGCCAACAAACGCCTAACAGTTTTTGCTCGCATGTCTGTTTCCGAGTGATTTTTTTTATTCGTATTTTTTTTTCAAAGGACATTTTACAAATCACAAACTTTTCCAAAGATTCTTTATTACAACAATAATATGCTTATTTATTTGCTTTAATTACTGGCCATAGGAAAATGTATTTCCATACACATGCAGTCTAAAGCTATGTTTTTTTTATTTTTTTTTATTTGTTGTTATCGCATTTATGTAGTTTGTACCGTTGTGTCTTCCACTCGCTTACGGTAGATTTCACCCACAGACAAGTCGGTCAAATGTATCAGGTGGCGCATTAGTGCTACTGACGTAAGCAGAGTTTGTGTCTG
Organism: Silurus meridionalis; assembly: GCF_014805685.1. NCBI lineage: Eukaryota > Metazoa > Chordata > Actinopteri > Siluriformes > Siluridae > Silurus > Silurus meridionalis. The sequence goes on along the minus strand of NC_060895.1, from coordinate 4,427,309 downwards.
TGCCCGTTCTACACAATCAGTTGACACAAATGAGATTTATAGGCTACTCAACCAGCAATGTGATGAACCTGAAATGATAGCTATTACATGTACTCACTAAGAAATGCACTTTACCTCGACTGGGAGATATGTAGCATTTAACCAAAGCATTATGATCTTATGTGCCTATTGTGAAATAATGGCTTGGATCTTGACAGCCTTTTGGTAAAACCTCCCTCAATTATAATTTACACACAACAAAATGTAAACAAAAGGTGTTTTGTTGTTGTTGATTTTTTTTTTTTTTTTTTTTAATAAGACAAGACCTGCCAGACTGTCTTGTGTTGTTTATCAGGGACTGTATCTTTACAGTGTTTCCGTAGTTTAGGATGCCATTGTTTTATAATTGTATAGACTTAACCAATGTATTTATTAAGTATTTATTAAAATAATAGCGATGTATTTTTTACTTATTTATCAACACACATTGTTGGGGTATTAAAAAACAGAATAATAGATATCATAATTTCCCCAAAATTTATTAAATAAATTATGTGGAAAAATTACTTTGGTCATTTGTGTGTGTCTTTTTTTTTTTTTTTGGTCTTTCTGTTTCCACACTCAGCAGTCAGAAACCAGCACACTGTATAACACTCATACTAAAGAAAATACAAATAAAGTGGATTTTATTGAAATATATATATTTTCAATATGATTTTAAAAGTCATTAAAGTAACACACGCTCTATTAAATCATCTCTTTACCACTTGTGTTTGCATTTTGGCTTTATGAGGCGGAATACAGGCGGTTGGATTTAGGGTGGGGTGGAAGGTACCAAATATAAGCTGTGCTTGTCTAGTAGTCCATATGTCTAGCATCACCCCTTCCTGTGTCACTTGTTGTATATGCTTGATTCCATTTCAGTGTAGTATCACTTCCCTTCTTTGTTTACACACTCTTAAACTAGAAAGTAATCATTTTACTCATTGCCTGGAACCAGAGAATTGATTTGGTGCTGTTTGAATATAAAAAAAAATACAAAATAAATAAATAGTAAAAATAATTTGAAAAAGAACATCTGATTACCCCAAAACATCATAAAATCATAAAATCTCATTTAGGTTTTCTCCACATGATGTTATTAAAGAGTTAAATACATTAGCCCATTTTAGTCCTTCTTATATGTCAGCCGGCACACCGGATGTGTTACCGTAACAACGGCGGCGGTCCAGTTAAAGCAAATAAGTAGCCACTGGATTTATTGTGCATCAGTGGACAAGGGCTCTTATTGTGCCTGACAGGGTAAACACACACAGCTGGTTTATGGTCGCTTAAATCTGTGTCTCAAAGACAAAATAACGGTGAGCGAACCATAGAGCTCATAGAATTCTGCTTCTGTATACAGGCTGTGTATGTTAATAGATACCAAACCACAAATACATCTCCATTCATTTGAAACACCGCTTTTGATTAAATGCGGTTTGAATCATGGCTTCAGCCGCATTTCGACGCAGATAACATGCTTGCTTAGGTTGTGAGCTGTGAGTTGTTGGGTCTTTAAAGTGTCTAAATCATTTACAATTGACATTTCTTGTATATTTAATAGAATATATCGTAGTTGACAACAGTTCACCTTCATCGGAAACTAAATTATTCAATAATTACTATATTTTATACACATTGTGTATGTATATATATATATATATATATATATATATATATATATATATATATATATATATATATAGTAATACCATTTTATATGTGTCACATGCTACCTAATACCTAAACCACATATGACACAGCTTTTTTTTTTATTTAAACACACCCTCAGATAAGTTTCAGTGGTCAGTCATCTATTTCCTGATAATTTTGTTATTAATGTTTAACTGTATAGAGCCTCATGAGTTGCACTTTAACCCCAGTTGTCTGTTCATAAACCTTTATCTACATACACTGGACGGCAAACAACGACAGTGATTGATATATAACTGATGTGCTTGAAATACCGTAAAGAACTCAAAAAAATTAAAATCTGTACTACATATACTGTATATCTGGCCGATTATAAGGAATATTTTACATCTCTGAAAGCATGAGTGGATACATTCGTATCATACAAACCATATTGGTCCAACTGGGCAATATAAAGTATATATAAGTTGCTTCATGAACAACATAAATTATTAATGCTCGATGTATTAATGTTTCTGCTTTGATTTCTTTGTTCTTCTTTTTTTACGCAGAAGTTGAGGGTAAAAAAGTAGAAGTAGGTCTCATGCTTAAGGGGCATAAAGATGAATTGCGCAAAGAGCACAGCGTCATGGAAACACGTCTGCTTTCTGTTCTGCCTGCGCAAGGTGCTGTTAAGGCCTGTCAAAGTGCTCGACTGCCAAGAACAACACAGCCACGGAGAATGCGGAGGACGATGCGGTCAAAAGTATGAGAAAAGTAGGGAGAGATGGCTTAAATAAGAGTCCATTGCTGCCAAATGCATTGCATATGTGGGGAAGTATTCTCACTGTGGATAAGCGGGGCGGTTTCCTTCCAAAATATTACAATCCCAATTCAGTTCCCTGTAAAACTCGACCTATTTTAGGAATAGTTGCTTGACAGTCACATGATTTCCTCTATTTTCCAGATCGCAGATGTTTATTAAATAGCCAGATTGAGAAGATTTTGTGAATAATTTGTTTATAGCTTGGCCTTGATTCATAACTTTCCCTCAGATCATTATATAACTGCATAAAAATGTGTTTTATTCCCCAGTCGAAGGCAAGGCCATGGATGAAATCTAATCTCCTTGTTCACATTGGATATACTTCTAACGTTTACTTTTCGGAATAAAAGTAAAAGTGTGAGGGGTTTTTTTCGTACAGGATTTTTCCCTCTTCCTCTTTGCTTGGCTACCCCTCTCATAGTGTTTGCGTCATGATCAGGGAGGCCCTCTCTATCCCAGCCTGCTACGACGGGTCCCGCTGGAGGAAAAAAATGCACCACAGAGTGAGTCTGGCTATAAAAGGAAATTACTTCCACTGCTATGCTTTTGACGTCAGTGGCGAACTATTTCCCTTTTTTTCATTGCAGTTCCTTCTGCTGCCCTGCACTGAGAAAATGGACCTTTACTTGTTCCTACTTCTTTCGCACATGCTGTTCCCTTTGTGCATAATTATATTAAACCGTGCAGTGATGTATCTTTCTTTCTTTTCCTATCCCTTAAAAAGGAACATGGACTATGTCTATCCAAAGTCAATTTATGTAAAGTTGCACCTTTTAATAATAATATAACATATAGACATACACTTTATGACTAAACCAGCTATATTTGGTTCTTCCCCAAACTGTGGTTGCAAAGTTGGAAGTACACAGATAGTACAGGATGGCATTGTATGCTGTATCTTTATAAACTCCCTTCATTGGTATTAAGAGGGTTAGACATGTTATAGCATATGCTTCATGTTTTACGTTTATTTGTCATATGACAAATACAGAGGTCAGTAAAAGTGTACAATGAAATGCTTAAGTGAGGCTACAGGGAAACTGCAGCAGTATTAAAAGAAAAAAGAAGCAATTATAAGGCCTAAGAAAGTTGGTTTGCCGAATCATAATTTATTTAGACTTTAGAAGTGAATTGAAACTAATTTCGCCACAGTCTTTTCCAAACAATAAAAGTGTTTAATAGGAACTATGTTTAACCTGCTGCATAAAAACCTAATTTTCACAATGCATCTTCAGCGAAGTAAATAGACCGATAATGTCAGTTAGAAGTTTTTAACAACAGTGTAATCATATTTTAAAGCCAAAGCTTTCCCGTTTAATTTGGCAGAACAGTTTTCACATGCACGTGTCATACAATCTAAGAAATAAGTCTTTACGTAGCGACCAAGAACTCACTACTATTACCCATATAGCTATACACAAAGTCTGGGGTAGAGTAGAGACATTTTCCAAAAAAACAAACAAACAATTAAATAAGATCTTTTTCTCGTCAGCTAGATAACATGGGTAGTTTATATTTGGCCTGGTCTGCTAAAGGTCTGAGCACACATACATCAGACAGAGCAGGATAGCTGGCACAATATGAATTCATACTGTATAAATGCGGTTACTTATAGAAAGGGAGATTGGGATTAGTTGTTATAGGGATTGTTTATAACCGAGTGGAAAGTAAGAAACTATGTGTACTATCGATACCATACTTTCATATATGGTTCACTGTATTGGTGTGAATTTGTCTATAATTTAATCATAATAATTTGCTATAAAAAAAATTTAATATCAATCGTCATTAAAAGGAAACAAACAAAAATAATAATGCGTTTAACCCAGGAACACTGTAAGTCGATTAGGTATGTGTAAATATAATAATTAAATTTGGAGATCCAGTCAGATTCAAGCTGATCTTCTGACATATGCAAGTTCAGGCAACAAAGGTTTTGTCAGAAGGGTATGAGACTTGAGGATATCGACATTCACAGCTTCAACATCTATTTTGCTGAGAAATACAGTATACTGTTTATCGATTGACTAACTGGGTGAGCTAAACTAGCTAGCTAGAGCTTTTTGATGTTTTGGAGCATAAAGGCTGTAATTAAATGTAAGAATTCACTTCAATAGCATTCACTAGTGACTGCCAGTAACAAGGGCCTACAGAAACCCTCAGGATATTATGTTATGGTGTAATTGCTAGATAGCTAACTATACACCTTGCTAGCTAGTAAATATGTCACTATAGTGTAACTGGAACATAATTATGTGAAGTTAACTAACCAGCTAAGTTACATTTCTTTTTATAATGTTGTTAATCAAGGTGGTTTTTGCCTCAGCATAGCTCACTTGCTTAGTTCAATGTAAAAGCAGAACCAAAACAAACCGTTTTCAGATGTCAATCATGAAACAATTATGATTGAATGATTAAGGAAAACAATTAGAAGTTATTAATATGTTTTCTAGCATGTCAGTTTTTAAGATGGTTGATCACATACAGTAAGAAAACAAGTGCTAGCACAAGTATTGAAGCTATTTGTACACACAAACAAGATTCCACTTCCTTAAAAATGTCTACTTTCCTGGAAAATGGTCCATCTTGTGTAAATACATAAGCATTCTTTACTACATGACAAAGTAACATGATAATTTGGTCATTTTGCAGACGCCTTTATCCAGAGCGACTTAAAAAGTACACTGAAGTCTTCATCAACAAAGGCCTTCTAACCCTGGTTCATTGGGACACAGAATAAGACTATTTTTGAACTAGCAACTCTGTAAATCATGTCGTATTCTATGATCAGATTTCTGTGAATTTTCTTTTTAGACGATGTTTAGCCAATAAAAACTCTACATTACTAAAATTGTATTGAATTGTTTAACTGTCATGTCTATTGCTCTTATGCCTACTATGGGATAATAATTATAATTACTTTCAAAGTATATTATCAAAGATATTATGTAAATAGAAAGCTTATTTCTAGCCGCCTGTGACCATAGTACATATCCTATAGACACCCTTCTATCCTGAAAGACCAGACATCCCCTTAAAATTAGCTGCATTTTGTAAGCACCACTTGCACGCCCAGCTTTAAAATACTATAAACTGCTGTAAGCGACATTGCCACAATGCACTCAATCGCTTTTGCTCACTTTCACACCTCTGCAATATTACCAGTATCTCTGACCTATAAGGAGTTCACCATTAGCACATTCACAGATATTAGAAAACCCAAGCTTGCCTAATACAATAGAATTACCCTCAATATTAATACTTGGTTCCCAGTATATCACTATTGCTCCTGTTGCAAGTAAAGTCCTTGCTAGTTTTATGTGTTATAAAATAGTCTCCTAAAGCTTCTTCCAAATTTTACACTAGCTGTCTCTGCCTCACTGTGTCTGCAAACAAAACTTCTACTATTGCTATTCTTCTCTTATTATCACTGGTCTACAAGCACCCTATACACCTCTTTGTCTCACAGTATTATTATTATTATTATCAGTTGCTTGTTTAAAAAAAGAACACACAGGAGTTCTCTTTAAGGGCTGGTAAAAAAGTGTCATCACTGAGGGTCTTATCCATTGGGAGTGACCCGTACTGATGTGCATCAGTTTAAATTATAGCATGAGTTTGCTACAACCATGCCCCCACCCAAGAGATATGAAGCAAATTGCCCCACAATGCTTCACAGATGATTACTCTGAGGGAGTAGTCATTGAAATTGTTGGCTGTCAGAAACTTAAATAAGATGGAATTAGGGCAGTTTTTGAGATTGTTTTTCTCCAGAATGAGGAACTACTGTATACTCTGGTCATATTATAGTCATCACAGGACTTCTATTAACAATTATCTTGAACGTTCAATTTCTTTTCACTAAATTTAGTTGTCTGCTATATGACTGCTATTTTTTACTGCCATATGACTGTAATGGGAATAATCCCACCATGTTTCTCTTTTAAGTCTGGATATTTGCAGGGTCTCATGTGTCTCATGACATATCAGAAATCTTTTAGTTTTTGTCCACTTTCATCACAGGTTTGTTCATGATGGACCGACACTCACTGACCACTTCATTAGTGCACCTACACATTCAAGCAAATATTAATTCAGCTAATAGTGTGTCTAAAGCACTATGAATATTTCATATGTAGATACAGGTTTTGTTGCACTTTGTGATCTGCACAATGTTTTTTTTTACCACATTCTTGGCGAATTAATTACATTCCTGTCTCAGTTTAAAAAAAACAAATTTCTTCCCACTGTATCTTATGCAAACTACCATGCTTTTGGAGCCTGTGCCATTTACAACATAGTGGGTACTGTATGTGTACTGTACATAGATTATATAAGTGATGACAGCCTGATCTAGCATGTCGGCAAGAGGAATTTTCAGTTCTATCGATGCTTACAGTGTATTACTGTGTCACAGGGTCTATGTGGCAAGAATTCTTCAAGCAATGAATTTGTCCACTTTTCAAGTAATCAAGACATCAAGCATGGCGGCTAATACCTAGGAAGTCCCAAGGAATACAAAAAAATGCTGAGGATTGCTGATGATTAATAAGGGTGCATTCTTGATTAAAGGAAATGAACCAGTGCCTTGTCTCACCAGCCATTTGAACTATATTAAAATCTGCAGAAAAAATGTAGATACCTGACTCTCATATCAATATATGGTTCTTCAAAACACTTTTTTCACCAAGCTGGAGGAATTACATTGTCTTGAATGTCTTAGTAAGCTGTAGCATTAAGATTTGCTATTGATAGCTGGAAATAGCCCACATTTGTTCCAGGGTATTAATGTCCCTGTGCACAAAATGAAGTCAATAAAGGCATGGTTTGCCAAGAGTTCTGACTTCAACCCTAGTTAACACCTTCAAGATTAATTGCTGCATGACAGGTCTTTTTGTCCAACATCAGTGCTTCACTAAGACACCTTTGGCTAAATGAGCACAAATTCCTACAGGTTCCAAAATCTAGTCTGAAAAGTCCATCCAGAAGAAAGGTGGCTATTATAGCAGTGAAGGGGGACTCATTCTAAAATGGAATGTTTGACAAACACTTGGGTGTGATGATCAAGTATCTACATACCTTTGGTAGTATAATGACTTCAGTGTACAATGTTATGTGACTTCATAGCTCTAGAAATGGGGTCACTATACAGTAATGATGCTCTCAGTGTCTTCTCGTTTAAGTCTCACGTGCTGCTTATTTGGCTTGTTTCATTTAATTGATCCATAGTAAAACTTACAAATAAAACAATGATCTGTCTTTCATTTTAACCATTCCAAGTCTTCATAAGTATAAAAAAAACTTAAAAGTGAACATATATTCACTAATTCAGCTTGTCAATCATGTGGCAGCACCACAACACATAAAATCATGCACGTACAGGTCAAGTATTTCAGATTGGGAAAAATGTGATATCATAGATGTCATCTGTGTTGATGCATGAGAGGATGGTTTGACTTCCTGGGAATTTTTACACAGCAGGCCAGTTTAAGATGACTGGAATGTTTGAGTAATTTAAAAAACTACCCGTACAGATAGCATTCGACAGAATGTGAGCCTTGAGGTGGATGGGTTAGTTAAATGGAAGTGAGGTGTCTCCACTGTTCTTTGTCTTTAGCAACTTGTAGAAGGGTGACATTAGAGTATTTGGCAATGTCCTGCTAGGATTTGCACTGGTGACCCCTGCAGTGCTTTTCTCCACTGTGCCTTGGAAGATGGTCTTACTCAGAGAGTTGTGATGGGTTACGTGACCATAGAAGGTATGTGAATGGGACCGGATGATGCTGAGAGGTGGTTCTTGTTCGTCATTATGGGTGATGATAATGAGACTGAAGTAGGCATTTGTCATATGTACTATGTGCAAAAAGCACACAAGCTTCCTATATTACTTGCCTCAAACCTCTAACCCATAAAAGAGAATGAAAACTACCAGCCACCTTATTTTCTTTTGCCAGTTAGATTTTGTAGATGGGGTGAAGTCCACTCATGGCAAAGTCAAGACATGCTTTTGATCGTTACTGAAAGTGGCCTTGACGCATTCTACTTCCTCAGGTCCATGCCCAAAGATTGTTCCAGATATTTAATTGTAAAGAACTTATGTACTGGTAAATACACCCTTTCTAGGGTCTTTTAAACTCTCTTTTTTTACCTTTTATATTAAATGGTTTGCAGCAACATCTTGAGAATCTACACTCTGCAAGAGTGCATATTTTCCAATCAATATCAGATACACATGCTTATTTAGGCTTTAATCTTGTGAAAGTGCTTGAAAGCCATATTTATTCCATGTGTTTCTAATTCCATGTGTTTCTAATTTCCAATCTGCTCTTTGTTTAATGCTGCTTTTGCTCCTAGACCTGATTGGAAGATCTTGGGCAGTTGTTAGCTAAATATGCTGTTCAGTCTTGTGTAGATTCCGACTATCAGCACACTGCAAGCAAACCGAGACACAGTAATGGAGCATATTTACTCTCTCACTCTGTGGGAGTCTTACAGACAGGAAGTCTTGACATTGAGATAGCTGAACCATGAACTTTGCATCAATACAGAAATCTGACCTTGTAAACAGTTATCGCAACTGACATCTGTAAGTGTTTAAGCACTTATCCTTAATTTGTTATGTGCATTGGTTATGTTTGGTCCAATAGCTTATTTGTATTCGCACACCACATACAAGCTACATTCCCTTAACTCGGGCCCCGTGAAAAAATATAAATAAATAAATACCACGCCGGGTCCTGCATACTACTTGAGATGGCAGTGGTTTCAGAGCAGTGCCAAATGGCCAGTGTTCAATCAAGGCCTTATAATTCTGTTTTTGTTGAGTCTGAAATCATTTCTGGCTGGTGTGTTTTGAAACACTACACATGACACGGCAGTGTACAGAAAGTAACAATCCCTCTTTTAAGACCTGTGTGGTCAAGTTGGATATTTGAACAGGTGTGTGAATTTTGAGAGGGAAGTACGAATAGAAGTGTGGTTTGAATAGACCACTTAGACCTCCTCCCCAGATGTATCAGGCTTTTTTGGAAATCTGCGTTAGCAAATTTTTCATGTCCTGAGTGGAAAACAATCCAGGCTTCTTTAATATAACAAGACGGAATGGATTTGAACTATTGACAGTGCGAGAACAATGGATAACATTGTGCGTCTTGGTTTTGATTTAGACGGAATGTATACTTGTTTAACTTCTAAGAACTATTAAAACCATTTAAGTGGCTAAACCATCCTTGTGGCTAACTCAACATGTTTATCCTTGATTTTTAATGTGTATACATAAACACGGCGTGCATATTTAAGCAAAAATAGCTCGTAGTTGGGGGCTGCCTGTTCAGTACAAATCCTATTATTATATAAAAACCAAAACATAGTGTGTTTATTTAACTAAATATAAAGAATTAGTAATATTTGAAAAAAAATAGAAAAGAAAATCTTCATATGAAAGATCTTTGTTTTGAAAAATCTTTGTTCTTCTAAAAGGAGTGATTGTACCTTTGAGGCTTTCGGAAAAACAAAGGCAATAGAATCACTTCTGAAAATACTCTTACTGTTACCTCTTTTTCCACCCTAGCTCTCATTACAGTGTAAAGAACAAGTCTAACCAAATACACTATTCCATTATGGGGTTCAGTGGTTGCACGGCTCTAACCACTTCTGTTAGCACTATATGACTACTTGTCTCATTTGTTTCCATCTCAGTGTAGCTAAAGCATTCCATTTGAGCTTTTTCCTTACATATGTCGAAAAAAGCTGATGTAAGAGACAGCTATATGTTTACAGACTACTGTACGAGGTAGAAATGCTTGCTAATTTTACAGATTTTTATATTTAAACAAACAAGTATAAGCTCACTGAACTGTTCATGAACAGACTGAACGCACTGAAAGCATCTGTCAACACGGGCATGCAGAAGGAAGTTGAAAATATATTTTTAGTCTTTTTCTTTAGCTACTTCCTACTTCAGCACACACAGTTGAATTCAAATCATGATGCAATTGTTCTTCGTAATACCGTCTACACAACAGAAGTTTCCATGAAATCAGTATTTCAGACCTTCATCACCAGACACCAGACAGTTTCTGCTTTTAATCCAGATGAACCAAACGAAGAGGTTAACCTGCCACTGACTCAAGGTTTCATGGCACAAGGCTCTTAATCCAATATCTTTTCTTTTTGTTGCAAAAGAAAACGATCCATAAATAGTCAGGACTCATCTTTTAGGGTTACAAAATAGTTCACACAGAGCTTGGTTTAATGTTGACTAATTAAAAGTTATAGGCATTTCCAAATTTACTGTTAAAATTCTATTAAAAATTGCTCCCCACTTTTTACGAAAAAACCCGGATACAAAAACTTTCCTCAAAGTGAAATTTGTGCAGAGTCTAGGAAATTCAAAACAGAGGAGAGCCGCCGCGAGCTGGTCGTCGAACGTGAGGAGGCTACATGATGCACACTGGACTCGGGGAATTTACATTTTATTACTTAATACAAAATATTGTATACAGAATTTCAATTATTTAAATGTTTTAGTATATTTCATTGTTGATTTGATAGTATTTATAGCTCTTACATCATTAGGAGATATGTGTAGTCAATAATGATATACGTATGATAATGATATAGATAGATAGATAGATAGATAGATAGATAGATAGATAGATAGATAGATAGATAGATAGATAGATAGATAGATGGATGGATGGATGGATGGATGGATGGATGGATGGATGGAACATGGTAACATCATGACCAGAACAATCATGTGTCCCAATACTTTAGTATCTATAGTATCTATTCATGTTCCAGAATGACAATGACTGTGCACAAATGACTTTCCACAAAGGTATAGTTTACACAGATTAAAGTTTTACACATTTGAAATGAATTGGAACGTTGACTGAACCTCAGGGTGAGGAGATCTTGTAAAGTTGATATATATATATATATATCTTTTTTTTTTCTTTCAACTGTACAAGATGGGGTCATGGGCATACAAATAATCTCAAGAGGTAATGAATTGCTATGAGTAATATCTTAACAACAGCAGAATACACACTCATTTCAAGACGTGTGTGTGTTATTCACTGTTATTTTCCCACAAGAAAAAGCAAGAAGAAGAAGAAAAAAATCTGATATTCTGTTAGACTTTGGAAACGTGTGCGATCCTCATGGGCCGTGTCAGGAAAACCAAATCAATGCTGACATCAGGTGAAAAGACGACACTAATGACTTTGTATTTACAGAAGCGGCCTAAACAGTTCGACGTCGTTACCATTGCTAGGCAGCAAGATAGTGCTTGCATCACAACTGCAAATGGTTATGCAATTTCCCCAAGTTAAAAAAAAAACAGGCGTTTCATACTGTTTTAAGATTCCAGGGTTGTGAAACCATTAGGGTCAATTAAAAGCCAGAAATAAGACAGTTGACATATCTTTAACATACCGTATATTGTTTTTGGTTCTATGGTTATGACAGTGAGTTTACTATAGATTACTTGTACATACAGCGAAAGTCATTAGCTCTGAAAATATCGTATTGTGCATCATGATATCCAAGTTAAAGGGTTATTCTTGAGAAAGATTGGTGCAGTATGTTTTCTTGTTGCTACGGATGACTCGGTGCTACAACACATTACAAAGCGTCTGAATTAATTCACTAATCCTTGGATAATCCGTTAATAATCACACAACCGCTGGTGCCTCATTCACACTGTTGGTTTGACACAACCAAAGGACTGAGAGTGTTCTGTAGAACATTTTATTATTCATGCTTGTGCTCAGTAGGAACATTTGAGGATTGATAAGTCGAATGCTAGAATGGTTATGTTGTACAATAGTTCTCAAAAAAAGTATTTTGATCTCGTGAATTTAAAGGTTTGAACTAGAACTTGTCTAAAGTCCAAACGTCCAATACCGTTAGTCTGGTTCATCAACTAAGCAGTTTTGGAAAGCTATGCCTGATGTTCACATTGCTGAGTAGCAAAGAATTCCCGCATTCTTCCTCACTAAAGCATTCTGTCACTTTTATATGACTAACATTTAAATTGTATTAATTACTATCAATAAAACTGCAAAATTGACAGACTTTAACCTTATCAAGACAACATGCACCCATTATGAAAACTATGTTTTGCCCCTCTGCATTTAGGGAACACGGTTGTGCAATTCCTTCATGCCCCAGGCTTCTGGACAAATCTGCACATGCAGACAGAAAAGGAACCATGCTGTGAAAGCCAAAAAACACGGCCACTCCCTTTTTCCTTCCTCAAGGGAGGGGATACGTCAGGTTCTGAGACATATGCGGGAAGTGGAGGCGCTGAGCGAGAATTACAAAGGTTGCCATTCAGCTCCAACAGGATCTGAAACCAAACCCCTACCTCCCTCCTCCTTCCTGTCCCCTCCATCTGTGGACCCACTTCCTCTAAGCATGAAAAAAAAAAGATCATGATTTGGAACAGTATTCTGAGTATTTGTGTCATCTAAGTTTCTTGCTTTTTCCTGGATTGGGAGCACAGATGAATTGGGAAGATTTGAGGGAGAACTTTCTGTTGCAGTCTGTTCATTTTAAGGCCCAACTCTGAGGAGAGCGACGACTCGTAAAAACGTCCACAGTCGAACGTCATAAAAAAAAGCATTGCGCAGTTTCTCAAAATGAACTGAGCAAATTCCAGGCAAACTCAGCTTATTGATTTATTTATTTCTTTTTAAAACTGACCGGTCGGCATTATTGATTTAATGCTAATTTTAGGAATTTTTTATGTACATTTATTACTAAAATGTTTCTGACACGATATAAAACTCCAAAAGGCGACGCGTTCTTAAAATGAAGCCATTAAAAGCTTCAAAAACAAACAAAGTATCAGGAGAATACCCGGTTACAAATAAACACATGGCTGTGTAAAATGTCAGGTCAATCTAAAGTCCAGTTTGAGCTGAAGGTCATTTAATCTTTATCTGTGATTTCCTGGGATTTCCAGCACACAGTATTTATAATCTCTGGGAACACATTTCAAAATTTGTGCTTGAATGCGCCTGAGGCCTTTTCTGTGTTTTGAAACACGATGTGAAGTGTAAAAGTCTGACACTTCAGTAAAAACTTTAGTAAAGTGCCTCAATATAAATGTTTCTATAAGCCATTTCTCATATATGACCATTTTTAGGTTAATGTTGATGTCAGCTTGCATGTAGAAGTACCTGTGTGTTGTAAAAGGTTACAACTTCCTCTTTTTTGACTTGACGTACGTAGGGAGAGGAAGTCGAGGGAAAGGAAGTGAAACTGGCCATTAGTGGCAAAAACGGAAGTTCTTGGTCAAACAAACAGTTCAGTGAGGCCTCATGTTGAGGTGGAGGCCGAGTGTGTTGATGCCAGCTATAGTCTTAGTTCTTTATCACGTTTTTGTGATGACATTTTTCACTCGGTCCTTTAAAAGCTTTATGCTGTGATAGTTCTGTTGTTGTTAGATCAGAAGCTGCTCTTTTAATAATATGTTTCAGGGCACATGCACGTTTCTCTCATACGTAATAAAGCTTTGGGTAAATACTCGATGTGAGGAAAAATTCCAGTGTATAAAAAAAGAAACACTTATAGTATTTATAGTTTCAAACCCCACCTCATAACACATGCTGCTAGATGGACTAACTGCACTAAATTGTCCCTTGGTGTGAATGAGTGTGTGAAAGGGTGTGTGTGTGTGGTGTCCTGTGATGGACTGGCATCCCATCCAGGGTGTATTATTGCCTCACACACCATGTTCCTGGCTCTGAAAGTACCATGTTCCTGCCAGTATTTGCTGAAGATGAATGAACAACAACTGAAAGTTTTAAAATGTACAACACATTCATTGTTTCAATGTTTCCCAATCAGATTAATAAAAACACGGCCATAGGTTGTTATGGATGTCCATCATGATTTGACTCTAATGTTGTATTAAATGTATTAATAGTACTATTCGAAGTATTAGTTGCTACTGTCTAGTCTTTCGGAATATTAGATATCCGATTGTTTACCAAAGGAACAACTATAGCCGCATATTGTAAGGTCTGAAAGCTAATCAGAAGTTCCCATGCCTTGAAACAGTTGCTAGGCTACAAATAGTCAATTGCTTCTAACAGAAGGGGTTTTAGTAAACATTCAATCCAACTCTTGAAGTGAAGCATTTTAACTTGGAGTCACACGGAAAGGGTGCATTTTTAACCACTGACTGCTGACTGGGGTTGAACATGGTCCAATCAGTTCCTCTTTAAAACCTGTGTTTAAAGTTCAGGCAACCGAAGTGAAATGTACACACTTAATGTTTTACATATTGCATAATTCCACAGATTTCACAACGACTAAGTGGAGAGAACATTGCACAACATCAGGGTTGCTGATGTTGACGGTTATTATTTTCTCCTTTTTATAATTAATACTCGGGAAAGCACAGCGATGCCACGGGATTCATTAGCGTCTTACAGCTGTCGAGGTTCAAGAATACAAATATTAGTAATAAAAGAACGTTGCATAATACTCCACAGAAAGCAGGACAATTAAAAAGTATTAGTTCATTCGAATCCATGCGTTTTGTACTAGTGCGCTGTCGAGTAATCAATTCCAAATCAAATCAAACAACTTCTTTATTCCTTCCTGTTCATGAGGTTCACTTGTACACACAACACTATGAGTTAAATAACCTAATAATTCTGCTTATCAAAACTTTTCTCACAGAAAATGTTTAGGCCTCATGTTCCACTTCCTCTGTAAGAAGGTCAATATGCAATAATTATTGCATACTATGTTTTACAGAGAATCCAATTTTCTTTTCTTGCATCTTTTCTGTGGTACAGTACCAAAATGTCTGTGATACATCCTTGGGTCAGCACAGACATGCTGTGGGTTTTGCTGTCTTACATCTTCATGGTTTCGAGCCTGAACTCAACGTGTGAATGCATGTGTGTATCATTTTTCTCATCCTCCCTGTGGGAGTTTTCTCAGGATTTTCCAGTTTTCTTCCACTTCCAGATTATGCCGGTGGATTGAACGTTTACAGCTGATCATAGATGCGAATGAGTGTGTTATGATGTGCTGTGCTGGACTGCCATCCTATCCAGTGTTCACATCCGGTAATCACATCCAGTGTTTTTATAGAAGGCTTTGGATCCGACTTGATCCTGATCCAAAGCAAATGTTTATTGATATAAGATCTATAGAATAAAGGAATTATACTCGTTTTCTTCTCAGAAACAGGAATCTACAAACCAAATCTGGAGGGGGAAAAAAATTATTTTATTTTACAAACAAGATTCTGCTGCCCTCTAGTGGTAAATACACTTAACTATCTAACTACATGGATCCTAAGACTGTTCATGTGGAACCATCCTCAGTCGCACCAAAACACTCTACATCCATGATTCATCCAGATCTGCTCCTTTAAAACAAGCTATTGACATACAATGTTTTCAGGATAGATTTGAACACTGAGACTATAGTTCAGTGTTCATTTAGTGTTGAATACATCAGCAGTAGTATTTTATAATCAGATTTAATTGGGAGCCAATGTAGACTGAATAAGACAGGTGTCCTCTGATCATATTTCCTGGTCCTGGTAAGGACTCTTGGTACAGCATTCTGGACTTATTAACGCACAGTTGAAAAGTAACTAGGCAATATTTAATGGCTATAGAACTTGGCAACCTTGTTTTCATGGTTCATTTTTCCTCCAAAAAGTCCAGTTCTCACTCCAGGTGATTTGTTTCCTGTGGGGTTACGCAAAGGTGGAGGTGTACAGGACAAAGCCTCGTACACTGGAGGAATTGGAGGCATTCGGGATGTTCTCAGCAATATGCCAAATGACTTAATTTAAAAGACTGTGCACTCCATTCCTGGCCATTAGAGCAAATATAAAGATTTGCTTTAATTTTTCTCTGTAATAAAATGTGTACAATTAGTTTCAATAAATTGGAATTAGACATATGGACTTTATTACCATTTTTTAAAGCCTAGTTACTTTTCACCCACCCTGTAGAGCATCCCAACAGTAAGGCATTACAATAGTCCAACCTAGTTATGTTATGAAGTGCTTTGAGAAACTGGTTCTCCCGAACAGGTCGAAGAGGATGCAGTTTTCACGGCTCAGCCCTCACCCATCTGGATAAAAACAACACCTACATCAAAATGTTGTTCATTGACTTTAGTTGTGCATTCAATACAGTCATCTCTTCTGTATTGATTACTGTGGTATCCTTAACCTTCATTCTGAACACCGGTAACCCACAGGGCTGTGTTCTGGGCCCACTACTCTACTCCCTGTTCACTTGTGCTCCTCTGCATACCTATCTTAATCAAGTATGCAAATGACAGGCTACAGAGAAGAGATCCGAAGCCCGACAGCATTGTGTGCCACCAACAACCTGACCCTCAATCGCCATGAAGACTAAAGAGCTCATTGTGGACTTTCAGAAATGTAACAGCAGGAGATACTCTCAGAGATACTTTGTAATCAGAAAAACTTACTTCGAGATGCATGTGGTTCTGCTTAAAGTACTTCTGTCTTATCAGAATTTAGAAAAAAATTAACAAGCATCCACTATCTAATGTCTATTACACATTACTCCACATTATTAAACCAACGTCTCATTTAACTTTAAATATTTTCCACATAAAATATTCTAAATGCATGACAAAGCTCACAGCAGGTGTTGACAACAACAGAGTCGTTTTTTATTTGTTCATTTATCAGCAGTAACTGCTTTATACTGGTTAGGGTATTGGTAAATCCACATCCCATCCCTGGGTTTAAAGGGTAAGAATTCCCATTTGAGCTACCAGTCCAGCACAGGGGACCAAACACATATACACACACACACACACACACACACACATATACATTATTTGGGAATTAGGCAAAGCCAGTCCATCAAGCAGCATGTTATTGGACAGTGGAAATGCAAAATTCATGCAAACAAGAACATACACACAAACAGTAAACTTTAGGATTGAGACGTGTGAGACTTGCGATGAGGCAGCAATGCTTGCCATAAAATCACAATTAGATCAGAAATTTTTTCATGTAAAAGGCACCATTTTTCAATTCGATATTTTTTCATGTCATTTCTTAGCTCAGTAATTTTAAATCCACAGGCCTCAGACCCAACGATCCACTCCCCCTCTTTGAGGAAGTTGTACATTATGTAAGAATTGTTATATACCATGTTTTACAGAGATTCTGGTTTTCTTTTTGCTGTACAGTACCCATAGGTCTCCACCCCCATCTTAGTCTTGCTCTCTCTTACACTCACACACACACACACACACACACTCTACACTGAGAGATTCCATTGTATCCGCAAGGCTGGAGAGCATATGTTTGACCTGAAGTCCCAGTGAATGCTGCCATCTGCTCAGGATTCCACATGATCTGGGTTCTGTGTGAGAATGCGGCTGGCCTTTGTGCAGGCTCACTAGGCAATGTGGGAGAATCTTCCTTTTGCACAATAGGGAACAGTATAGGCGTTTAACCCTTTCGCAGTCCTACCTTTTTCAAAAGGCAAGCCTTAGCAAAGGGATTGTTCCTCCTGACAAGCCAATGATGAACCGAGTCAGCTGCTCGTTACTGACGAGGCCAAGGCTTTTGAGAATTACATTTCAACTCAACCTTTTCCCCACTGTGTGAACCATCTCATGAGCTGTACCAAAAGACAGATGTTTCTTTATCAGTTAATTAAATTTGGGGTTAGGACAATGATGTATAATCCCCAA